>NC_057388.1:33643371-33844172 GCF_019320065.1 Cervus canadensis | reverse complement strand
AAAAATTATTTATAGCATGTTTGCATTGAAAAAACAGAAAACTTTTCACAGTAGTTGTCAGGTATCATATTTATTCACATTGTACTTAAGATGTCTTAGGTTTTGTACAAAACATCAATAGAAAACATCCACAATGAAAAAAAAAATCCTTTACTCACACTGTAACAGAATTATTTGACTCTGATTTTTCCTGCCATCTGGTGGCAAGATCAAAACTCAGATAATATATATTCAACCATATAAACAATGAACTCTTACTTTAAATCTTCTATCACTGTCAGAGTATGCTCAAATTAATTTTATATGATCCCAGTAATGGATGCAATACTGAGTAATTATATGTATAAACCAAATAAAAAGTGATTTTAATTATATTAACAAATAGCACATGATCTTTGAAACTATTACAATACAGTTAATAAGACTTTCTCAAAAATTAACAATTTAGCTGGCATCATATTCATATGTTGATACTTTTCATTTTATCACACTGAATATTCACTACAAATTTAGTGGACAGTATGATACTATATTAATTACTTTTGATTTAAATTTGGACTAAATTTGATTAAAAAATGAAAGAGATGTTTAAAGTAAGAGTATGCTAGAAATAAAAGAACTTTCATTCTTAATTTCTTAAATGTATATGGTGGGTTGGGACAAATACCTTCTCTTGAAGATATTTAAAAATTCCAACAGGAAGTTCAAGATAAAAATAAACATAATTTTGTATAAACACTGGCTACGATAATTACTTTGAATGCAATCCTTTCAAAGGAGAGTACAAATGTATCTTAAAATAACCATTTCATTTAATACTTTACATCTTATTGAACAAATATATTTGAAATAACAGATTCTTATAACCTCTTTACAGAAACTTAAAGGTATAAGAGATGGTGTCATATGCTAAATGTTGAGTTCAGTCAGGCAATCTGAGTTAATGATAGCAACAGAAAATCAGTTCTCCACTCGAGGACAGTTTCCCCACAGGAGGATAGTTGTGTTTTTTTTTTTTGGAAGATATAATTTCTAAACTTTCATGGTGAGCATTTTTCTTTACAAATTGGTCTGAGGCTTCTTATCAGTATATTTGTATATAATTTAAAGGAACAATCTTAAGTTTACTACTTAGCGTTTAGAACTATATTTGAGAATTTGCTTTAAAAATAACTATAAACAACTTTAAAATGTTATGTACTTTTATGAATTCCAAGACCAAACCTCCTCTTTTGTATGTAGAAGAAGGAAGGATTAGAAAAAGATTTGCACCAATGTTATAAACAAAATATACTCCACCTTTCATTCTAATGAGTATTCTTTCTTACCTAATTGGCCATGGCTGAAATAGATTGTGAGACAGCTGAATGCTGATTCATGCAGATCATTTGGATACATGTTCTGTCTATACAGCATAAACTGAAGTGGAAATTTGGCAGCCACCCAATTTATGTGATCCTTGACAATTCAGGTCTTAAAGTAGATTTAACACTTGTGAATGAGATGCTTAAATGTAAGGATGTTTGAGATGATATTCTAAAATTATTTCATGTACCTCACAACTTGTTAAGTTCTCCTATGGGGGGAAAACTACTTAAAAAAGGAGAAAATATCCCCCTTTCTTATTTTTAATCCCCTATGCTTATAAAAGGTTCCCTGTTGGCTCAGACGGTAAAGCGTCTGCCTGCAATGTGGGAGACCTGGGTTCAATCCCTGGGTTGGGAAGATCCCCTGGAGAAGGAAATGGCAACCCACTTCAGTACTCTTGCCTGGAAAATTCCATAGATAGAGGAAACTGGTAGGGTACAGTCCATGGGATTGCAAAGAGTCAGACACGACTGAGCAACTTCATTTACTTACTTATGCTTATAAATATATGGCTATGAAAGTAAATTAGACACTCAGACATCTAGGATTTTTGAGTCAAGTCAACTTGGGAATGCGAACGTGGATAAACTCTCAATATGGTACATATCTATCATATTACACCATGTTGAAGGCAAAAAGAGATGTTCTACATTAATACAGGAGGCATTCATCAACTTTTTTGAGTACTTATGTGCCATACACTGTGGCTAAATAAATGACTAAGGAATAACAATCAACTCTTAATCATTTAACTTTGATTTCAGTTCAAATCAGATACTCAGACATGTCTGACTTTTTGTGACCCCATGGACTGCAGCACGCCAGGCCTCCCTGTCCATCACCATCTCCTGGAGTTTACTCAAACTCATGTCCATTGAGTTGGTGATACCATCCAACCATCTCATCCTCTAACGTTCCCTTGTCCTCCTGCCTTCATCTTTTCCAGCATCAGGATCTTTTCAAATGAGTCAGTTCTTCACATCAGGTGGCCAAAGTATTGAAGTTTCAGCTTCAGCATTAGTCCTTCCAATGAATATTCAGGACTGATTTTCTTTAGGATGGATTGGTTGGATCTCCTTGCAGTCCAAGGGACTTTGGCATAGTAAATAATGCAGAAATATATGTTTTTCTGGAACTCTTGCTTTTTTGATGATTCAATGGATGTTGGCAATTTGATCTCTGGTTCCTCTGCCTTTTCTAAAGCCAGCATGAACAGCTGGAAGTTCATGGTTCACATACTGTTGAAGCCTGGCTTGAAGAATTTTGAGCATCACTTTGCAAGCCTGTGAGATGAGTGCAATTATGCGGTAGTTTCAGCAATCTTTGGCATTGCCTTTCTCTGTGATTTGAATGAAAACTGAGCTTTTCCAGTTCTGTCACCACTGCTGAGTTTTCTAAATTTGCTAGCATATTGAGTGCAACACTTTCACAGCATCATCTTTTAGGATTTGAAATACCTCAACTGGAATTCCATCACCTCCACTAGCTTTGCTCCTGGTGATGCTTCCTAAAGTCCACTTCACTTCACATACCAGGATATCTGGTTCTAGGTGAGTGATCACACCATCTTGATTATCTGGGTCATGAAGATTTTTTTTTGTACAGTTCTTCTGTGTATTCTTGCCACTTCTTCTTAATATCTTCTGCTTCTGTTAGGTCCATACCTTTTCTGGGCTTTATTGTGCCCATCTTCGCATGAAATGTCCCCTTAATATCTCTAATTTTCTTGAAGAGATCTCTAGTCTTTCCCATTCTATTGTTTTCCTATATTTATTGGCACTGATCACTAAGAAAGGCCTTCTTATCTCTCCTTGCTATTCTATGGACCTCTGAATTCAAATGGGAATATCTTTCCTTTTCTCCTTTGCTTTTTACTTCTCTTCTTTTCACAACTATTTGTAAGGTCTCCTCAGACAGCCATTTTATTTTTTGCATTTCTTTTCCCTGGGGATGGTCTTGATCCCTATCTCCTGTACAATGTCACAAACCTCCATCCATAGTTCATCAGGCACTCTGTCTATCAGATCTAGTCCCTTAAATCTATTTCTCACTTCCACTGTATACTTGTTAGGGATTTTGTTTAAGTAACACCTGAATGGTCTAGTGGTTTTCCCTACTTTCTTCAATTTAAATCTGAATTTGGCAATAAGGAGTTCATGATCTGAGCCACAGTCAGCTCCCAGTCTTATTTTTGCTGACTGTATAGAGCTTCTCCATCTTTGGCTGCAAAGAATATAATCAATCTGATTTCAGTGTTGACCATCTGGTGATGTCCATGTGTAGAGTCTTCTCTTGTGTCGGTGGAAGAGGGTGTTTGCTATGACCAGTGCATTCTCTTGGCAAAACTCTGTTAGCCTTTGCTCTGCTTCATTCTGTACTCCAAGGCCAAATGTGCCTGTTACTGCAGGTGTTTCTTGACTTTCTACTTTTGCATTCCAGTCCCCTATAAAGAAAAGGACATTCTTTTTTGGGTGTTAATTCCAGAAGGTCTTATAGGTCTTCATAGAACCATTCAACTTCAGCTTCTTCAGCATTACTGGTAGGGCATAGAGTTGGATTACCATGATATTGAATGATTTGCCTTGGAAATGAACAGAGATCATTCTGTCATTTTTGAGATTGCATCCAAGTACTGCATTTCAGACACCTTTGTTTACTATGATGGCTAACTTTGATTTGGCTAGATATAAAAATAATAAAAATTGTACCATGGAAAACTAAGAACCTATTGTCAATCAAGTAGAAAGATTTAAATTTTCCAAGACTTAGTGTTTAATAAACACTAATATATTCATGTATATATATGCATAGTTGTGTTTTTACAGTAAAGCTTTTAAAAATCACTTCATGGAAAAAAATTCAGTTAAAAACAAAAAATTTGTTTTTTTCATACAACTTATACAAATAACCATGATGTATTTGGTTTACTTACATTTGATATCTATATTGTCACTTCAGTGTTTTGTAGAGGTATACAAACAAATAGATCCCCATTTATACAATATGTTAGAAAGACTTATTCCTACCTACTATGATGATAAAAACCTGAGGCTAATGGGCATAAGTGACTTGTCTAATGCCAGCTCTAAGGAGTAAAACTGGGACAATCAAAACTCAGGTCTCCAGATACCAGTTATACTGATCTGTGCATCTTATGTAAGTAGGCATGAATTTTGGTATAAAAATAAGTGGGCTCTAATTTCAGTTTCACAAAGGAACACCTAATATCATTAAAAAATATGATGAACAAATGCCATCTCCACTGTGGAACGAAATATCAGAAAGGATGGAGAATAGAAAAGTGGCAATTTTCCATCTTTTCTTGAGTCATTTACCCTTTAAGTACAGAATAATACTCTTTCTCCATTACATACAAATATATTCCATATCTATGTAAGAATGTATGGCAATTTGTTAATTTCAGGTCTGCAGCTTTTCTGTTCTATCATGGGTGATCAAAATTTGAGAATAGGGCAAAGTCTAGGGCACATGCTGATAATTAGTTAATGGACCTCAGAGATCATGAAAGACTTAACATTTAGAGACGGATATTTGTTTTAGTAACTATGAAAAATCAAAAGTAGTGTTTACAAAATTTCAAGTAATTTAAATATGCACATGTGGGTGTACACACACACACATATTCAAATAACTTGACATTTTGTAAGTAAACACTACTTTTGATTTTTCATAGTTACTAAAAAAATTCTAATTGAATGTTTTTGCAATAATCTTTAAACATAAAGGTAGAATATAGTTTGCTTAAATGAGTCACTTCTAAATAAAGCAATAATCTCAAGTGTTCCTATTTGAGTGACTGATTGATATAAATGTTAGTTAACATCATAAATTGTTGAAGGTCCATTTCAGGTGTTCCAACTTGAGAACACCAAGATATTTGATTATAAATATGAAAAAACATGTTTCCAGCTAGTTTTCAATTTCTTCTCAAATATATTAGTGAATCAGTCATTGGGGGAAAACACAATTATTGAGTCAATAATCCACTTATGTTCTATATTGGTAGGAAATAAATAGATACATACATACAAAGGAATGTAAATGCAATGAGGGGAATCATTTGGGGAGTGGTGTGGTCCTAAAGGCACTTGACATTTAGTCCTAATTCTTCCATTAACTAATGTTGAAAGATGACAATTTAAATTATATAAATAACTATTCATCTTCTCAACATAGAAGCATTACACACCCAGGAAGCTTCTGAGTCTGTGGAATGAGAAAGCAGGTAACTTGCATTTATACCAAGAGAGTGATTTTTTCTCTATAGCTTTTTTGGTAAAAGAAACTTGTCTTACTTGTTCATTTAACATATGAAGTGGTTTTTATTTTGCATTCTTGGGTTTCCCTTGTGGCTCAGCTGGTAAAAAATCCAACTGAACTGCAGGAGACCTGGGTTTGATCCCTGGGTTGGGAAGATCCCCTGGAGAAAAGAAAGGCTACCCACTCCAGTATTCTGGCCTGGAGGAGTCCATGGAGTCCAAAGGGGTCGCAAAGAGTCAGACACGACTGAGTGACTTCCACTTTCATTTTTCAAGAAGAAGAAATGAATGTTTAAAAAAAATTTTACTTAATTACTATTTAACATATTGATGCCATTATTTCAGAGAAAATAGTTATTAGTCAGTTTGTTGCTATGCAAATCATGAAAACAAATAAATTGGGTGAACATTTTACTTGTTAATTTTGATTGCATTCTCTAAAATATTCTAACAAAATTATTCATTTTTTCTATTTGTGAACTGCGATTGCCCATATGAGAGCACAGAATTTTTGCTTTTTGCCTAGAATTTTCTTGAGGAAAGAGCCTATCCTGTGGGCTTTGTGGTTACAGGAGTTCTCCCACCTCTCTGCTGGCTGTCCCTCAGATCTCACATTTTCACTTGACATCTCCTAGCTCTTAAAAAAATTCTTTGGAGTGTGTAGCACTAACACCATCATCCTCCCAGCACCTACTTTTTTATTTTACACATACATATATATACAATTTCGTCTTTGCTCTCTATAAAAATCCTCTAAAGAGCCATTACATTTCTAACATGTGACTCACTGTCATGTTGTAGAAAGCTGTGGTTTCAGGGAAGAAAAGGTCATGTAAGATGTAAAATTAGTTGCAGTTAAAAATACATATCCATATTTCTAAACACCCTCTGTCAAGTATCCATAAGACCAAGATTTCACACTGGATCTTAATACAAAAGAAATTCTCCACAGAATGCTGATCATTACACTTCATTTGTGCTTTATTTCTTTATGATAAAACAAGCATAGTAATGATGAGTTGCAATGTCTTAAAACTCTTTCTAAAAATTCAAGTAGTTTTTTAAACAAACAAAAATAACTTCAGTAACCTTGTAGCAGGTGGACAGTAAATATTATCAATTTTAGACAAGATGAAAGTAGATATAATTCAAGACAATGGTGTGAGGATATTCACGACAATGCCAGCAGAGGAATACAAAGAAAGCTAGGGTCCGAATTAAGAAATTTCTAAAGATTCTCTTGACACTCTGAAAAACAATCTTTGCATTAAATATGAGGTTTCTAATTTCCTCGTATAACTCCAATAAATCTTAATGAAAAAAAATTTCTCCAAATTAATTTATTTAATAAAATTTAATTCATTGTTACATGTAACTTTTCAGAGAGGGTTACATGTTACATGTAAACCCTCAGAGAGGGTTTTCATCAACTCAGCAATGCTAGAAATTATCATTTTCAAAATGTAAAGAATTCTTGGCATTAGAGATTCTAAAATTAATTTAAAGAAATGTATGATAATCACAAATGCAGATTACAAGGCAATAAAGTAATGGAATAGAAGGTTGACTTTGTTTCCTTAACTCAGCAGATACAGAAGTTAGTAATACAGTGCTATCTTTGTGTCAAAACTTAAGTTTTGGGAAATTGTTTCAAAAATATGTTGAAGCACAGGAAGCTGTAATTTTTAAACAATTATCAGAAAAAATAAACATGAGGAGGATGAATAACAACAGTAATAATCATTTGGGACGAACTCTATGCAACTTGCAAAAGTTGCATTAAAAAAAAAACCAACAAAAAACTTCCAGCCTCTATTTGTCTTTCATCTAGCTATGAAGCAAAGAATATAAATGCATTTACCCTCAAATCTTGGAGAAGGAAATGGCAACCCACTCCAGTATTCTTGTCTGGAAAATCCAATGGATAGAGGAGCCTGGTGGACTACAGTCCATGGAGTCGCAAGAGTCCAACAAGACTGAGTGACTAAACCACCACCACCCTCAAATCTAGCCATTCGGTAAAATTGAGGCAAATATTTATTTGCCATCTAAAGGTCTCATAGCTCAGTTGATAAAGAATCTGCCTGCAATGCAGGAGACCCTGGTTTGATTCCTGGGTCGGGAAGATCCTCTGGAGAAGGGATAGGCTACCCACTCCAGTATTCTTGGGCTTCCCTTGTGGCTCAGCTGGTAAAGAATCCCCTGCAATGTGGGAGATCTGGGTTCGATCCCTGGGTTGGGAAGACCCCCAGAGAAGGGAAAGGCTACCCACTCCAGTATTCTGGCATGGAGAATTCTATGGGTTGCAGAGTCAGACATGACTGAGCAACTTTCACTTTCACTTTCTAAAGGTCTCATAGCCTTTGCACTTTTCCCAGTTTATTTATTGTTTTGAATACCAGCAATTTGAATTATAATATGCTGTCCCATTTGATCAGTGTTTTACAGTTTACCCAAAGCTTTATTGTATGCTAATTTAAGACACACTAAACTCTGTGACTAGATATGGATCAATTTTCCCATTCAAGAATAAGAAAGCAAAACGGAAGTACATGTAGGAAGTGGAGAAGCCAGGGCTTTAGACTCCTGGTATCAGGAGTTATTTGTGACTCTGCAACTGAAACCCAAATATACCAAAGTACAAAACTGAGTCACATCAGCTGCATTGCAGGGCCTTCATGAACACATTCAAATTGCCTTACATTTCAGACTAAGAGAATTCCCAAGACAGCAATTGAGAAGCATACTTATTTATTCCCATACTTTCAAAATAACTTTCTTCTTGTAAGATTATTTTCACATTCTAAATAGAACCTTAAAATTCACAGGGTATATGTCATTTTTTTTTAATTTAAGAAAGCATAATGTGTTTTAAGTATATTCCATTCTAAATGCCATGTAATAGACATGATGTTCTATACATAGGATGTGAAATGAATTGCAGATTAAACATGTTGATAAAGTTCTTAGTGAGCAGTCTGCAGCTACCTTATGTTTCAGTCATTTATAGCCTTAGAATTTGGTTCTTAAGTTCAATATGTTTAAACATTCAAACAGAGCAAAATTTCAAGGATCTCCACTGAATGCCCTGCTGTGTCACACTAGGAATGACACAATTAAAGAGTTATAAAGAGAACATAATTTAACTTTTGCTAAATTATATTTTCCCTTGCAAAGAACACATTTCAGGGGATAATTTTCCATCATGAATATGTATTTTTGATGCACAAATACTTGGAAAACTCTTTTTTACAGCTGTCTTCACGTCTTTTAAATAAGGCAAACTTTGGATGCATAATTTAGGGCACTTGTGCATGAAGAGATAACATTTTGTGTATTACAATCAAGCATAGGCCATGGACAAATAGTGGAGATATGTATCTTCTCTATCTTCCCTTATATTTTGTGTAGACCTTTTGGGACCAAAGCAAACAGACATTCTGAGAAGGGTTAAATCCTTAGCAATACTGTTAAAATTTTGTGATGTTCAGTCATTTGGATTTCTTTTGATGCTGAGTTGTTTTCCAAGTAAGCTTTTATTTTTTTAAAGTACTGGTGATAGTAAATATATCTTAATTATGCCTATCTCTCCATTAATATATAATGCCTCTTATATGATGACTAGCACCTTAGAACTAATAAGCTGTTTTCCCATGCAGAATTAAGCATTGACATGTTACATACTGAATGATTTTTTTTTCTCACAAAAATATACCTTATTACTGAAGCATTCTGAGGAATTAACAAAAGATGTATGGCCTGATTTTTGGCTTGTGTTACATTTTCAGGATACCACTGCTATAATATTTTATAGTGCAACATATAATTCAGGGGTTCATATTAATCAGGCAAGAGGAAATGACAAAATTTTACATATAGCAACTGTGACTTCTGGAGTCTTCCCAAGGAATTTTATGTAAAGAAGCCAAAGTATCCCTGAAAGAATGTGAGGAACTAATTTTCCATGATCATTGATACTGACACTAGCTCCATAGGATCATTAAAGACTCTTACTGTTGAAGTTAGAATAGCTATGGTCTGTTTTTTTGTCTGGCTGGCTTCTTTAAGTCACATTTATTCGTCCTCACAGTCTGGCATTCTTGATTTTTCATATTTCTCAGATCTTTATTTTGAATGGGTTTGTAATAATAATGCCCTCTTCTAATGCAGAAGCAAGTTACCATGTGTAGACACCTACTCCGCTTTAGTAGAAGAGTTTATGTTTATAGAACACAATCGGAGTGGACCCAAGGAGGGGTCTAGAGAAAACACAAGTGACCGTCTTCCTTGTATGTTTCCATACAAGCTATTCAGTTCATAACCTCCCAAGTTAAAATTGGCATCTTCCTTTCTTTCCAGAGACAAAAGAAGTGTCTCTGAGCTCGTCTACCTAGCTTATTAACTGTGTTGCTTTTATTTTCAAATGTACTCTCTAAACTAACTTTTCTTCTTCCCTGATAGTTTGAACTTCCTCCATTTTAACACATTTTCCATCAATATTCCAATTCCTACAACTGTCACTCAATCTCTCCTTTGGATAGATATCAACCTTTCTGAAACAGTAGTTTAACCCTTTGTTTTCCATTTTAAACTTCATTCATTCCTCAACACACAGACTCTGCATTTTGTCTGCACTAGTGTAAGACAATCATTCTTGAAAAATTTACCAGTTATCTCCACAAATTCAAATTTTATAACCACTTCAAAAATTTTAAACTGTTTAGCCTCAAAAGCATTAGACTTCGTTAGACTTCATTGACTCCTATTCCTTAAAACTTTTCCTTAAAATTATTCCTAAAAAAAATTCCTTCTGAACCTTCTCACTGCATTCTCCTCAGTGTTAGAACTGGCTAAGATTCTACCCATGATTTTCTGCTTGGAATGATGTTTCCTCTGTTCAGAACACCCGTTCAACATCTGAGAATCAAATCAAACTGAACCTTTATATAAATCCTTCTCTTCCTTACTCTATGTTTTGATTAAATATTGCACTTGTCTGTACTACTGTATCAATATATTACAAAATAACTGCATACATACTTCCTTTTCAGAGTATGTGTGCTCCTGTTTTACAGGGACTAAAGTCAGTACCTGATATGTAGTAAATATTAATGGATAATTAATTAATTAATGCCAGGTCCTGGGCATAGCTGGTGAGCTAAAAAGTTGAATCTCCCTTTAATATCATTTTCCATTGAGATATTCATATTCATAGTTTTTCTTATTTTAAACTCTAATAAAAGAAACTCAACTGAAATTCTTTTTTAGTTAAAAGAGATAGAGATTAACATAAATAACAGTTTCAACTTATTGAATTCTTAACCTCACAATGATTCTGAAAATAATACCAATGATATCCCTATTTTTATCTTTAAAAAGGACCAGAAAAGTCATGGGCCTGAGGCAAATGAGTGGTGCAAGAGTTCAGAGCAGAACTCAAATCTCTCTCTCCAAAGCTGTGTACTCAAGTTACAATGGAGGGAAGACAGAAAAACAACAACAACAACAACAACAAACAGTGCTCTGAATAGTGAACATTTAAGCTGATTTCTGAAGGATTTTATCTTCTCAGATAGGGGGAAGAACATTTAGAAAGAAGGTAGTTCCACCACAATGTCTTAAGCCAAAACAGCATTTTTGATAGGTTTAAGAATAAAAGTAGTAAATGCAGGGTTTCATAAAGTGAGATAATGACAAAGAAATAGACAGATATAAGCCATCTAGGGCCTTAAGAGTCAGGGCAAAAATTTGCTTCTGCCTTATTGTAATAGGAATCATTATAATGAAGTAGTGGTATGGAGTGATCATATGATCTTTCATTAAAAAAAAAGTCACTGTAATTGATGCATAAAGATTAGACTATAAAAAAGATAGCAAAAATGGGGAAAGTTACAAAAGTATGATACTGAAGAATCTCATTTAGTTGCCTTTGATGCACAGAGGTAGGGGAAGACTTATATACACCTATATATTTTTAAATTCTGAAGTCAGAGAAAGACAAATATATCACTTAGAATCTTAAAAAGGTACAAATGAACTTATTTACAAAACAAAAATAGAGCCACATATGTAGAAAACAAATGTACAGTTACCAAGGGGGAAGGAAGAGGAGGAATAAATTAGAAGATTGGGATTGACATGTACACACTACTATAAATATATTCCCAGGTGGCCCAGTGGTAAAGAATTCACCTGCCAATGAGGGAGACTCAAGAGATGTGAGTTCAATCCCTGGGTCAGGAAAATCACCTGGAGTAGGCAATGATAACTCAACCCAGGATTCTTGCCTGGAAAATTCCACGAACAGAGGAGCCTGGCAGGCTACAGTCCATGGGGTCGCAAAGAGTCAGATATGACTGAGCGACTGAACACACACACACATATGTAAGAACTTGGTATAAAACATAGGAAAATCTACTCAATAATCTATAATGATCTATATGAGAAAAGAACCTTAAAAAGAGTGAATATATGTATATCTGATTCAGTTTGCTGTACAGCAGAAACTAATACATTGCAAATCAACTATACTCCAATAAAAATCCATTAAAATTTTTGAAGAAGGAGCATACATTACTATTAGCAAAAAAAGAGAGGATTGAAGTAGGAAGTGCTGTTTCAAAGCCACCTGATTATACAGACATTTTCCCTTACATTTTAACATGGACCTGAGCTATTTGAGGAGTAAACATAGAGACCCACAGAGTGTCTTATGAAAGTCACCTACTGTATGGTTCTGAGAGATAGAGACTTAAGTTTTGACCCTACCATTATTGAATTCTATGACACACACAAATGCATCTGGATTGTATCCAACTTTAAATCACCTAGTTTATTTTATGATCAGTTCCTTGCATATTACATGGAAAGATGATGAGGCAAGGGAAGGGGAAATGCAGAGCTTGTATTCAATGGGTGTAATGTTTGGGTTGTGAAAGATGAATAAGTTCAAGAAATCTACTGTGCAATATAGTGTCTATAGTTAACAATTCAGTACTATTGACATAAATATTTGTTAAGAGGCTAGATCTCATGTTAAGTGCTCTTACCATAAAATAAACATATAAAAAACAAACAAAAAGAACCAAGAAGGCAGAAGAAAACTTTTGAAATTGGTAAATATTTTTCTTACCTTGATTGTTATAATGGTTTAACAGGCGTTGTACACATATTACAAACTCATCATATTGTACACATTAAACGTGTCAAGTTTTTTTTGGGGGGGTTAATATCAATTATAGCACAAAAATATGGGAAGATTATTGGAGACCAGTGATTTTCAAGTTGTTCCTGTTAGCCCTGACTGATCCTGAAAGAATGGAGGGGTTTTCTAAATAGGTGAAGGTTGACTGTACAGGTAAGGACTGTACAGGGAGACCTCCCCATGTCTCCCTCCTCAATTAACTGGCTCCATATTTTTGGTTTTATATGTTAGATTTGTACTGTTTCACTTGAATAAAGCTAAAGCATATTGAAAATCATTGTTAACTTATCCCTGAGGCTTCTTTCAGATACAGTATTATATGATCTACCACTGACTTTCTTTTCTCCTTTGATAGATATTATTCATAGGTGTTCTCATGCATGCTATTGCTATATAGATAATTATAATTTTCATTTTTTATTTCTAATGCAGCCTTGACTCATGGTCATGGATGATTTCCAACTATATGTTTATCTGAAACTCTCAGAAAGATGCCAAACTTAAGAAACTAAAAATGAAATACCAATTCCTCTTCATTTATGTCTTATCACTCAAGTCAGAAAACCAGAAAAGTCAGTGATTCCTCATTTTTCACATTCCATCATATGTTCTTGAGTCCTACATCCTACCTCTTAAAATCTGCCAAATCTACTCCATCCAATTTGGCTACTGCTTTCATTGTAAGCATTAACCTTTTTTTTGGAAGATATTAGTTTCTTAAATGACCTCCTCTAATTCCTTCCTCCTCCCCAACACACTTGTTCAAACCTCAGCTCAAAACTATCTCAAAACTTTCTGATCATATTTCTCCCCTTATAATGGCTTTCCAGTTTATCCAGGACATACTTCATAGCTTGGCATAGCTGCTGACACCACAAAACTTAATCACTATGTACCAATCACTCATTTTGGTGCCTTAATGTTAAACCGGTAAGTAAAACAAGTTCATTTATGATATCAAAATGAAACTTCATTTTTGACTCCCTTTCAAAAACACTGTTAAGGAAGGTTTTATTTTCCTGCGAAAATAAACCATGAAAGAAAACTCTGACAAGCTCATGAATTCTCTGCCCTTAAAAGATAACTATTTGATTACCTTAAGTCAGCCTCCTTTTAGTATTAGAATATGCATATCCAACTAAGATGAAACTGACTCAGCAATAGATCTTCCAACTGCCTGCTCAAGTCAGCCTCAGGCTGGAGGGCTGGTGGTACTTTGGATCTGTAAAGTGGTAGAAGGTGACCACCTTTACCGAAGCATCTTTGGGAGTGATTCAGATGTTCGCAGCTGGGACCCTCCCACCTGCAGCTCCCTTCTCTAGGTCTGAAGTGATGCAGGTGGTACCACATCACCGCTTATTCCATGAGAATGGATGCCCACAGGTTCAGTTCAGTTCTGTTCAGACACTCAGTCGTGTCGACTCTTTGTGACCCTGTTGAAGCACACCCAGACTTCCCTGTCCATCACCAACTCCTGGAGCTTTGCTCAAACTCATGTCCATTGAGTCGGTGATGCCACCCACCCATTTCATCTTCTGTCGTCCCCTTCTACTCCTGCCTTCAATTTTTCCCAGCATCAGGGTATTTTCCAATGAGTCAGTTCTTCACATCAAGTGGCCAAAATATTGCAGTTTCAGCTTTTGCAGCTATTGCAGCCCTTCCAATGAATATTCATGACTGATTTCCTTTAGGATGGACTGGTTGGATCTCCTTGCAGTCCAAGGGACTCTCAAGAGTCCTCCAACACCACAGTTCAAAAGCATCAATTCTTTGGCACTCAGCTTTCTTTACAGTCCAACTCTCACATCAATGCATGGCTAACTGGAAAAAAAAACATAGCTTTGACTAGATGGACCTTAGTTGGCAAAGTAATGTCTCTGCTTTTTAATATGCTATCTAGGTTGGTCATAACTTTTCTTCCAAGGAGCAAGCATCTTTTAATTTCATGACTGCAGTCACCATCTGCAGTGATTTTGGAGCCCCCCAAAAACAGTTTGTCATGGTTTCCATTGTTTCCCCACCTATTCATCATGAAGCAATGGGACTGGATGCTATGATCTTAGTTCTCTGAATGTTGAGTTTTAAACCAACTTTTTCACTCTCCTCTTTCACATTCATCAAGAGGTTCTTTAGTTCTTCACTTTCTGCCATAAGGGTGGTATCATCTGCATATCTGAGGTTATTGATATTTCTCCTGGCAATCTTGATTCCAGCTTGTGCTTCATCCGGCCCAGCACTTCACATGATGTACTCTGCATATTAAATAAGCAGGGTGACAATACAGCCTTGATGTACTCCTTTCCCGATTTGGAACCAGTCTGTTGTTTCATGTCGAGTTCTAACTGTTACTTCTTGACCTGCACACAGGTTTCTCAGGAGGCAGGTCAGGTGGTCTGGTATTCTCATCTCTTTAAGAATTTTCCAGTTTGTTGTACTGTAATGTTCTTTATCTTTCTGGCTTACTTCACTCTGTATAATGGGCTCCAGTTTCATCCATCTCATTAGGACTGATTCAAATGAATTCTTTTTAATGGCTGAGTAATATTCCATGGTGTATATGTACCACAGCTTCCTTATCCATTCATCTGCTGATGGGCATCTAGGTTGCTTCCATGTCCTGGCTATTATAAACAGTGCTGCGATGAACATTGGGGTGCACGTGTCTCTTTCAGATCTGGTTTCCTCAGTGTGTATGCCCAGAAGTGGGATTGCTGGGTCATATGGCAGTTCTATTTCCAGTTTTTTAAGAAATCTCCACACTGTTCTCCATAGCGGCTGTACTAGTTTGCATTCCCACCAACAGTGTAAGAGGGTTCCCTTTTCTCCACACCCTCTCCAGCATTTATTGCTTGTAGACTTTTGGATAGCAGCCATCCTGACTGGCGTGTAATGGTACCTCATTGTGGTTTTGATTTGCATTTCTCTGATAATGAGTGATGTTGAGCATCTTTTCATGTGTTTGTTAGCCATCTGTATGTCTTCTTTGGAGAAATGTCTGTTTAGTTCTTTGGCCCATTTTTTGATTGGGTCATTTATTTTTCTGGAATTGAGCTGCAGGAGTTGCTTGTATATTTTTGAGATTAATCCTTTGTCTGTTTCTTCATTTGCTATTATTTTCTCCCAATCTGAGGGCTGTCTTTTCACCTTACTTATAGTTTCCTTTGTAGTGCAAAAGCTTTTAAGTTTCATTAGGTCCCATTTGTTTAGTTTTGCTTTTATTTCCAATATTCTGGGAGGTGGGTCATAGAGGATCTTGCTGTGATTTATGTCGGAGAGTGTTTTGCCTATGTTCTCCTCTAGGAGTTTTATAGTTTCTGGTCTTGTTTGTTGTGATCATAATTTCTTCATGAATCCTTCTCCTCTTTCTTTGTATTCAGCCAATAAACAGTTTGAAAGTGAAAGATATTTCAAAATATTATCAGTGCTCAAGAATTCCCTTTAAAAATCTACACTTGGTGATTTGGTGTCTCAATGAGCAATTTTGCATTTTTCAGTTTTTCTTGTGTATTTCAAGTTTCAGTTTAAGTATGAGTTAATTTATTCCTTAGCATAATTCTATAAGAGAGAAATCTAATCACATGTGCACATGTGGAAACTGAGGTTAAGAGGTGTTAGATACATTTTTGTAAGATGCAGACCATGTAATGACTAAGTCAGAAATCCATTCCAGGCATTGGACTCTGGGTCTATGACCCTAAGCACTGAACTACACAAAATTTTCATGACATTCCTTTTATGATCTGGCCTCTATCTATTTTTAAAGCCACTTTCACATTTCCAGTGCATTCCAACAACACTGACCTTCTAAGAATTCTTTTTTCATTTCTCAACCTTTCCTCACCATCTGCCTTTTACATAGACCATTTCTCTTCCAGAAATGGCATTCCCTCTTTCCTTGATAGTGATTACATACTGCACTCTTATTCAAGACAGCTGCTTTCTTGAGCTCACCAGACGAGTTACATGCTTCCCTCAACATAACTTCAAGTAACAATATTATAGTACCATTTTCTATTCTTTAATAATCTGTTTACACTTCTGTTTCTCCTGCTAAAAGTCTAAGCCCGAAGGAGATAGAAACCATAATTAATCGAGCCCTATATGAAATGTTTGTTGAATGAACAAATGACAGACTCAATGTAAGCCACCATTATGACTATGACTACATGCATGCTCAGTCATGTCCAGCTCATTGTGTCCACATGGACTGTAGCCCGTCAAGCTCCATCTCCATCTGTCCACAGAATTTTACCAGCAAGAATACTGGAGTGAGTTGCTTTTTCCTACTCCAAGGGATCTTTCCAACCTAGGAATTGAACCTGAGTCTCTTGACTCTTGGGCATTGGCAAGCAGATTCTTTACCACTGTGCTACCTGGGAAGCTCCAAGCCACCACTAGTGAGATGAAATTCTTGCTAAGAACTCTGAGAGAAGAACAAATCCTTGGAAATGATGTGTCACTCCAAACTCACTTAAGAGTTAGAAAAAATTTAGGGCCACAAAGGAAAAGTTACCCATTGGAGGCACCCAATACAGCATTTTTAATTTGGGGTCTCTTCTTCCATATAATGGGAACTTTTGCTTTCTTTTCTTGCACAAAATTTTTAGCAAGGTCATATGGCACAAAGCCAGCATGTAGAACCCTCAACCTCATCTTTTTAAGACCTAGCAGATGTGACCAGGCTGTGCCAGGACCACCTGGGAGTCATTCCGAAGGGGCAAAGCTATCTCACTTACGTAAAGGTTATAACTACAATCCACAGCAGGTGCTCAGTGTACTGCATTTAGGGTCATTACAAAAGCACTTTGCTAGATTCTTGCATGCAATGAAACTTGGATCTTTATTGCATGCTCATATCAATGCAACAGTGTTGACCAGAATTGCTCCCTCTCTTTGTTTTTTATCAACTATTTAAGTCAAAGGCCTTTTGTTATCTATAACTTTTATTTTAAGTCCTTTCCAGGGATAAGCTATAAATTATGAACGAGTAAATGAATGAACAAACACATGCTACCAGTTAAGAATGAATTATAAACAAAAATTAGTGAAAGAAGTAGAGACACTGCTCACTATCATTTTCAATGAAAGTTAGTGCTAGAGTAAACAATCTGGTTCTGAGGTTTTTCTAATAAAGATTTATGACAGGGAGCCCATCCTGGAGTTCTGTGATGACCTAGAGGGCTCGGATGAGGGAGGGAAAGGCAGGCTCAAGAGGGAGGAAATATATGCGTAATTATCATTGATTCACACTGTTGTACATTAGAAATCAACACAACATTTTTAAGCAATTTTCCTCCAACTAAAAAATTTTTTTAAAAGGTGACTATTAGATTCATATTGAGTTGTTTTTGTTTTCTTTTTACTAAAGCTGTCTGTCTGTAGTAAAATACATTTATTTTTGAAAAAGCTAGGTCAGTCTTAGTGTTACATTTTGCTTGCTTTTCAAATTTTGATTGTGACTTTCTATATATATGTGCATGTGTGCGTGTGCAAAGAGAGAGAGTGGTGATTTTCTTTTTTTTTTCCATTTTAATTCAGTAAAACCAAATAAAATGGTCAAAATTGAAGAAATATTTATGAAAAAGCTTTAACCTGGACAGGTTAGAAGTAATTATTATAAAATTTCAAATACAAACAGGCTGAAGCTGAAAAGCACAGCACATGTGTTTTAAAAGTAATTACATGGTTTATGTATTGATATTTTGAATAATAAACTTTCTATCCCCTCTAGGAAAAGGAAAATGTGGTTGTGTATCTGAATGATGTAATATTACTTCCTGTCTTTGGGAGACCTTTGCTCTTGGTTAGTGCTGCTATCCCATTCTACTACATCCCTGTAATCTTTAAAGAATGTTTTTGGTCATGGGCCTTCACCTTCCAGTGATTTCATCCAGATACAGTTTCCATAGGATTTACTGGTTTAAACAGAAGAAAAGAGTAGACCATCTGAACAAAATAAAATGTCACCATTAAATTGGTTTTTGTAGCTTAAGGTACAGGGTAATGATATTTTTCCAGCAGCTGCTTTCAGTTGGATTTAAAGTTTAGAAAAAGCTTCCCATCTGATACAAAATAATAAAGTACAGGTTACCTTACTTCCTTCTTTTGTGTCCCCAGACATAAGGAAGGGTTTTGTGCTTTTACATGGTAACTGGTGATTATTAGAAGTTTTTTGTTGTTAATCTAAATGATTGCCCACATGTGCTAAATGGGCTATGTGTGAAAAGTGCTTTTGAAAGATGTAAAAGCATTCTTCTAATAAATATGGCTGTAACTTGGTTCAATTTGTATGACTTCCCACATTGCTTTTATATGGTAGTTTAACTACTTATGTAAAATGAGATGTCTTAGTGATAAATCTGTTGTTATTACCAAGAGGCAATTTCTTCATATAATCACAGTAACTAATTTTATTTCCCAACCATGCTGATATGTGTTCTATTCATGAAGAATATAGACTAAAGAAAAATATGAACTTAAAAATAATTGGAAATAACAGCTATCTGTGCTATTAATCTTTTCAAAAAAATTGTTAATGAAATAAAGAGTAAAATGAAACAAAAACATTAATAGTTAAACAAAAATTAAAGCATAAAATCTTTCATTATGTTTTAGACTAGCACAATGACCAAATATTCACCAATTACTAAATTTACTGCTAGATAATCTAATAAAGAATGGGAAGAAGAGAAAAAAGTCGTTCAGAGATTCCTTAAGTTCTTCGGATTCCTGTATGGTTATAATTCATAAAGAGTTCATAAATCCTCTATTGTTTCTGTTATCAGAATTTTCAAGGTCAAAATTAACTAAGGAGAAGGGCTTTTCTTATAAACAAAGTCCTTAATAATCCTCATTTTTATTTTTCTTTAATTTGCCAAACTTGAGTTCCTAATCAAAGCTACATTTTATTCTATATTATAGCTAGGTTATGTGATAAAGAATTTGAGGAGAAATAAATGATCTTGTAGTCAATAGGTGATAGTAAGAATTGTGAAATATTGCTAGAAAATGAAATAATAATAAAAATTAAAAAAAAAAACACTACAGAAGGTGAGAACATGGAAGAATACATACTAGGCCTCAGTGACTTAACTTAAGGGAAAAGCACAATGAATTTAGAAATGAAACTGTCAGTTATTGCTAAAAACTTGAGGCTTACATACAGCTAAGAGCTAACAGTTACTTATGTATAATATAGAGTAAAGTTTATACACAAATCCCAGAACTCCTCCTCCAATTATCTTTTAATTTTTTGATGCTTCTTACTTGGCAATATTCCTTAGCAGAAACTCTACAAAGAGTGCTATAGGGATAAAAGTAGGCCTGTCCCAGTCTTGCCCCCATTCACCCATTTGGCTGCCTGAGTGAGATTTGAATTATTTCTCTTTCAAGACTGTACTTTATATCTTTTTTAAATAATTGGATTTCATATATAAATTTATCTGGGTCAGTGGGAAAAATAGATTATGATTCTCTACTGGCTAGCAAACAGTAAAGACAGGAACACTGAGAGCAGACGGAGGAAGAAAAAAAAGAAGAAGAAATCTCTTGTTTAACAGGCCTTCCAACAAATAAGTAGAGACACTAAAATGGGGAATTATGTTAGTCATGTTTTCCAGCAAAAACTCTGAAGTTCAAAACCAGCAATACACACACGAAAAAGTTTCCTTAAGCTCAATAGATACTGGGATGAAACAATTTTCCCTGTCTTTTGGGATCTTTCTTTTCTGTCCCGAGCCATAAAATGTTAACACTTGTGAGTGGCCTTGCAAGCAAAATGATATTAAACTGTATGGGTCTGTGTTTTTTCCCAGAAGTATTTCTTTTTAGCAATCAGAGTGACTTCTTGACACAATATCATTTTAAAAGAATAACATTTTTCTGACTCAACATATTTATATCTCCGTTATTAAACAGATATATAAAGTTTTAAAGGAGTGCAAGGAAATCCCCAAAGGAGTATCTTTAGGTGTCTTTTTCAATATAAGATTTTTAATAAAATGTTGGAATAGTTGCTCAATATATCTCATTTTTCCATAGCACAAAGGAATAAACAGATGCAAGAAGAATCAAAAGACCTTGACATCTACAGTAATGTTAAAAAAGCAAAGCTTAGATTTGTAGGACAATAATTCCAGTCTTTTGAGGGATAAAAATAGATTGTGTTAGCAACCTATCCCAAAGGCTTTATATCCTCATGGGTGAGAGAGAGAATGAAAGTGTTATGAAACCTAGACCTGGAATTGCTAGAGTGCAACAAAATCCCCAATTCCCCCAGCCAAAAAGAGATAGTCTAAACCATCCATATTTCTAAGCATTTTTTTTTCCACCCTGGTTTCTAGGGAAACATGCTTTATACCTACAGCTGACTTGGGAAATCCTTTTTTTAGATCTCCGGTTCCAATAAAAAATGTGCTGCTTCTAATTGTGAACAACACATTAGGAATACTGGTCCTTCAAATCATCTGACATAATTTTTGTTCCCTCAGTAGCTTAGGTTAATGCCCAGGATCATTATTAATTGCACTGACTTGACACTGATTGCTAACTAAATTTAATAGAGTTTTAAGAGACTAACTCAATGAACAGTAGTAGATGGCTCTGGGGATTACTTCACTTCAAATTGAGTGCCCAGTCTATTAAAAAAAATATTAATATTTATGGCTATACTAGAAAAAAAGCATATGTGAATATATATGTGTGCTTATATATCCATGGAAGTGAAATCAAGAGAAATGGAACATATTTCAAAATTGAAGAAACAGTAGCTGAGAGTCAAAAAGTCAGGTACAAAGAAAAACACAAGTTGTACTGTCCTATTACCCTACACCAACATGTTTCAGGAACAGGCAGAAATTTGAGGAAGGCTTTGGACTTAGATGTGATTTGAATCTAGGATAAGGAGGAGTTAAAGTAAACATCTAGACACTAAAGGTGAGGAAATCTCAGGAAACATCTTAATTATTTGAGAAATAGGTTCAAACTCATTGCATTTTTACTGGTCATTAACCACTGATGTTTGTTCTGTCTTTTAATCCATACTTTGCTTGTCTTTTATCCTATTATATTCTCATCTTTTTCAGATAAAACTGCCCCTCCATTTCACCAGATAAGACATTCAATGTTTGTCAAACAAAATAACTTTAAATACTTTAGAGCTAAACAAAAATCTTCTTTCAAAAACAAATCCATGTGCCAAAATGGATCACATAATATAGTCAGGGGTAAATCAGTATTCTGCTCTTAAATTTTTACCACAAGGCACTTCACCACATTATTTCAGGGGAATATCAGTGCACTAAACCAAGGCTACAGATAAAATCATATCAGTAGGTTTAAAGAAAAGGGAAATCTCAAACACAGTAAAACATGGACATTCATAAAGTAAAGTAGTACTTCAACCCCAAATGGCAGATAATATAAATAGCAACAGATTTTGAATTGCTGTAAGTTCAGAGTGACACACATATCCTTGGTAACACATCCAATGACGGTGAGAGTGGCAATAAGAAGGATATTGTATATGGGACATCAGTGCTACAAACTGGCCTTTGGAGTTAGGCAGGTCTGGGTTTGAATCTCAGCTCTACCACTAACTCTAGACACGAACCTAAATAATTTACTTAGTCTCTTTGAATCGTCATATATGTTTTCTTCATGAAGACATTGCCTGGGTTTAAAACCAAAAGAAAAAAAGAAAAAAAAAAAAGAAAAAAAATGAAACTATGCAGACACACACACATACACAAAGATTACATTAACAAACGATACAGAGTTAAGCAGAGTACCCAATACCTACTTATTAAATATGCTTCCTCCCTCTTACTCCTTTTGAAAGTTTTAATATTTCTATGTATAATCACTTTATTTTCCATAATTTTAAGTTACAAAGGAATAAGATTATCGGAACAAGAGAAATGGAAAACATTAAAATGCCATCCATGAATAAATCTTAGTATTATATATTTGTCAAATATAATACATGTTGTAATTACCATGAAAATGGATGGATAAAAATATCCAATCATTCAGTCAGTGAAGACACTAAGGAAAGCATTTAAATTAATAAATAAATTTTTAAATTAAAAAAAGTTTAAAAGAAAATATAAATAAAAACACTATGCTAAGGCAGGAATGAATCATACTTCTATTTTCCATGTCTATGTTGAAGGAAGAATCCAGAGGCCTGAGACACACAGTTCCTGATCTTACTGAAGAACCGGTACAGCTCAACACCCGACAAAGTGGTGTATGTTACATCATTGCAACAATGGCACTCAGTCCCATCAGTTAGCAAGTGGAAAAGTCCTACTCTTTCTCTTTCTCTACCTCTTGGCCTTGGGAAAAATGTCTCTCTTAGATTTCTCTGACCATAATGTAATATTAAAGATGATATAATCAGAAAAAAAAACAAATGAGCTAAACCTGAACTTTCCTTGCTAGGAGAAACAGCCTTCCCATATTTTAAATGAAAAAATAGATGAAAGATACAAATTGTGCGTATGCCAAAAATAGCACCATGCAGAAACTGCACCTAGAACAGGGCCTTTCTGTATGGTGAAGGCGGTCATTGAGACAAGTGAACCTAAAGCTGTTTCAGTTGCTCACTCTCTGCGACCGCATGGACTACGGAACACCAGGCTTCCCTGTCGATCACCAACTCCTGGAGCCTACTAAAATTCATGTCCATCGCATCAGTGATACCATCCAACCATCTCTTCCTCTGTCATCCCCTTCTCTGCCCACCTTCAATCTTTCCCAGTGTCAGGGTCTTTTCCAATGAGTTGGTTCTTCAAATCAGGTGACCAATGTATTGCAGTTTCAGCTTCAGCGTCAGTCCTTCCAGTGAATATTCAGGACTGATTTCCTTTAGGATGGACTGGTTAGATCTCCTATAGTCAAGGACTCTCAAAAGTCTTCTCCAACACCCCAGTTCAAAAGCATCAGTTCTTCAGTGCTCAGCTTTCTTTACAGTCCAACTCTCACATCCATACATTACTACTGGAAAAACCATACTTTTGACTAGATGGACCTATGTTGGTGAAGTAAAGTCTCTGCTTTCTAATGTGCTAAGTTGGTCATAGTTTTTCTTCCAAGGGGCAAGCATCTTTTAATTTCATGGCTGCAGTCACCATCTGCAATGATTTTGGAGCCAAACAAATAAAGTCTGCCACTGTTTCACTGTTTCCCCATCTATTTGCCATGAAGTGATGGGACCGGATGCTATGATTTAGTTTTCTGAATGTTGATCTTAGATTTCTGACAAAACGTGGTCCACTGGAGAAGGGAATGACACTGAAAGATGAACTCCTCAGGTTGGTAGGCGCTCAATATGCTACTGGAGAAGAGTGGAGAAATAACTCCAGAAAGAATGAAGAAGCGGAACCAAAGGGAAAAAAAAAACACCCAGTTGTGGATGTGATGGGTGATGAAAGTAAGGTCTGATGCTGTAAAGAGCAATATTGCATAGGAACCTGGAATGTTAGGTTCATCAATCAAGGCAAATTGGAAGTAGTCAAACAGGAGATGGCATTTTAGGAATCAGTGAACTAAAATGGACTAGAATGTGTGAATTTAACTCAGATGACCATTATATCTATTACTGTGGGCAAGAATCCCTTAGAAGACATGGAGTAGCCGTCATAGTCAACAAAAGAGTTCAAAATGCAGTACTTGGATGCAATCTCAAAAATAAGAGAATGATCTCTATTCCTTTCCAAGGCAAACCATTCAATATCACTGTAATCCAAGTCTATGCCCCAGCATGCTGAAGAAGCTGAAGTTGAATGGTTCTAAGAAGACCTACAAGACCTTCTAGAACTAATACCCAAAAAAGATGTCCTCTTCATTATAGAGGACTGGAATGCAAAATTAGGAAGTCAAGAGCTACCTGGAGTAACAGGCAAATTTGGCTTTGGAGTACAAAATAAAGCAGGTCAAAGGTTAGCATAGTTTTGCCAAGAGAACGCACTGGTCATAGCAAACACCCTCTTTCAACAACACAAGAGAAGACTCTACACGTGGACATTACCAGATGGTCAATACCGAAATCAGATTGATTATATTCCTTTGAGCCAAAGATGGAGAAGCTGTATACAGTCAGCAAAAACAAGACCGGGAGCTGACTGTGGCTCAGATCATGAACTCCTTATTGCCAAATTCAGATTTAAATTGAAGAAACTAGGGAAAACCACTAGACCATTCAGGTATGACCTAAATCAAATCCCTTATGATTATACAGTGGAAGTGACAAATAGATTCAAGGGATTAGATCTGATAGACAGAGTACCTGAAGAACTATAGATGGAAGTTCAGGACATTGTACAGGAAGCAGTGATCAAGACCATCCCCAAGAAAAAGAAATGCAAAAAGGCAAAATGGTTGTCTCACCAGGTCTTACTAACAGCTGAGAAAAGAAGAGAAGCTAAAGGCAAAGGAGAAAGGGAAAGATATACCCATTTGAACACAGAGTTTCAAAGAATAGCAAGGAGAGATAAGAAAACCTTTCTCAGTGATCAGTGCAAAGAAATAGAGGAAAACAATAGAATGGGAAAGACGAGATCTCATCAAGAAAATTAGAGACACCAAGGGAACATTTCAAGCAAAGATGAGCACAATAAAGGATAGAAATGATTTCCCAGATTGTGAAAGAACTACAGGAAGCACAGGTGAGAAATTCTGCTCCCTTCATACTGCATAGAATTCTGGGCCTGGTTGGGGTGTGGGTGGTGTATTTTCCTCCTCTTACAGTTATGCTCACTGCTCTTTTTTTCGAGAGAAGTATTTAAAATCATTTTGAAATGAGTACAACTATTCCTCTTTGTAGCAGCTTTTACCCTTGATATTTTTATCTTCTAGGCAGGTATAATAAGGAATAGGACCTTTTTCCTCCTCAGGAGGGTGAGAACTGGTACATACAGAACCCAAATGAGAGAAAACTGAATTATTACTATTTGGCACTTACATAGTTTCCTCTGAAGAGTGCAAAGTACATCATAAAATGCTAATTAATAGCCAGTGTTTTTCAGCAAATCCCTAGGTAGGGCAAGAGCAGGTGATGATCCCTACACCTGCACATTTACCCTGGGGGGAAAAGCCCCATCCTTGGCAAAAACTGAGAAAAAAGTACAAAGGACCAGTGGGAATGAATGTTTATACTGGGTCAGAAGAACTGTCCCTCTGTTTAAAGGAATCAGAGAGCATTGGAGAAATGTGAGAAGTTTAAAAAAAAATGAAAAGGGACTGAAAAGAGAGGCAAAATCTTTAGCAGTACAAGAGAATGAAATAGGATGAGGAAAAAACAGTGAAACATCTGTGACATCATTTTTCTTTCAGAAGGCCTCAGATGGGCTCAAGGCGCCAGAGTTCTCACCCCCACCCCCAGGAGTCCTGCATCCCAGGAGTGCTGGAGCCTGGGGGGGGTTGGGGGGCGGATATAGCCCCTTTCACACTCCCTGGTGAAAGTGTATTTTGACAATACACATTCAATCTGAGGTTTTTTTTTTGCAATGATGAATTGTTAGAGAGGCAGAAACTGTTTTTGCAGTTGGTTTGCTTTTTATATCTGCTTGTGTGTTTGCTTGTTCATCTGGTGCAAGGGTATCTGTGCATGTGATGAGTTGTTATACTGTCTTGTCATTGGTTTTACGGTGATGGTGGTGTGTTGACTTGTTGTCTTAAGGTTGAAAAACCCATATGAAACAGATACCATTTTCTTAAATTCCTTCCTACTTAATGTTTGAAAAAAGATCAAGTGAGAAAATGCAGTCACATAGATGTTGAAACAGACTTCATTGGGCTGCGCAGGACACCCTGACCTAACACTTTTACAGATAAAATAAAATCAAGATGAATTTAAGGTACAGTTTTTAAGGAAGAAAATTCACATGACATGCAAACTGGTGGTTTAGTTGGGAAGTAGGAAAGATCCCTATTTATTTTCTTTTCCTCAATATTTGATAAGTAATTAGAGTTGAGCAAATATTTTGTTAGCAGATGGGTGATACGCACAGAAATATGGATTTACTTACACAAATCCTGATTACCTGGGCACTCATTCCTGTTCTCACATGAAACACAAGGGTCAAAGCAGAACAGCTCTTCTCTCTATTCCTCCTTATAGAATAGCCTCTACCCTTGTAGTTTTCTCTAAAATGTTTCAGCATTAATCTTATTGGCTGCTTTGCTCTCCTGATAAGAATATCTCCAGTTTTAATACAAATCTAGGTTAAAATTCATTTTGGAAGAGCATGAAAATAAAGTCAACCTCACAGAAAATTTAAGAATCTTTTTAAAAATAAGAAAAAAAGAAAGAAAAGGGAGCTATAAAATAATGTTTTAAATATGTTGCAGCTATCCAAATGTAGAGCTAACATTTAGAACTAATAATCAGTAGAGTGATAAACTTTGAAGTTAAGCTTTATTAAGTTAGTCAGACAGTGCTTAATCAGAATAATTAAAAAATTTATTCAACAAATAATAAGAATGTCTAATATATGCAAGGCATTGAGGGGCCCAAGTTAAAAGACAAACATAATAAGCAAATATAAAAATTATGTCTTTTATTAATACTGTGTAAACTGATTTTCTATTTAAATATTCATCTATTAAATTATTACAATCTTGTGTTTCTCCTGCAAACAACAAATACTCCAGAGTGATACATTAAAAGCAGAGAAAAAGCATAGAAAATAATTTACATTTTCTATAATCCAGACTTTAAACTGCCCCTGAGAACCCAGTGTAAGACAATAACTTGCTTGATGTCCAGATAAGTTTATAACACTACTAAGTGCAAATTAAACTAACTATTTCTTATAACTTAGGGACATGGCTACCGTTACTTCTTATTCCTAACCAATTTCTATAGGAAGAAAAATTAATAACATTTTAATCAGTTTTCCAGTATCCAGCCTCTATTATAGCATTTAATATTCAATTCATCTTAAAGAAACTTGTATTATTCCTAGTTGTTCCTCTGCAAGTAAAAAGCATTATAAAACAGTAACTGCAACATGTTTGTAAAAATAAAATACCTAAAAAATACATCCCAAATATGTTTACAATACTGATTCAATGACAGAAATGACAAAAAAAATGCGCTTGAAGTAACAAGGTTCCTCAAGTAATATTATTAAAAGAATAAATGTATACATTGGAAAGGTTTACAAAGACGGTCAGAAATTTACTTCCAGTTATTTGCTCAAGGTCAGAGCTAAATCTGCATATATTTTTCATCACTTTGTGTCAAAAGAATGGTAATGTATACAGATATGTCTAAGCTATACATAGTGACATGGGAATATGAAAGCTATTAAATTAAAAAAAAGCAGCTCATCGCTACAGCCATAGGATCTTTATACCTGTAAGAGCATCCTCTGGGTCATGAATGAACAAATGACAAAATTGCTCAGAATGAAGTAAACCTATGGAGAGTACTTTCTGTGAAAGCTATTGATTAATTCTCAAAATGCATGGTCAGTATTGGATTTGGTTTGCCTTTGTGGAGCTCCTTTGGACTCTCCTGCCAAGTCTCCCTCTCATTATCACCTTCTTTCCCAGGTAACTGTAAATTTCAAGGGAACTGCTAACCAGTTGATGTTGAGGTAACATCCTTCTAGAGTTGAAGTCATAGTGTTACACTGGCTTGTTTTTCCGATGAGACTTCACGTTCATAAAATGCACCTTGAAATGCAGTTGTAAAGGAGACCCTACTCTGCCCTCAGTTGCTCACACATCCTAGTTTCAGTTCCCTCTGGGACTTGCAGCAAAACTGAGCACTTTTGCAAATCTAAAAATAATCAGTCCATTAGTATCAAGTTGCTTTCCTGAATATAGCAAGGTGCTCTTTGTGACTGCTTCAGCCCCAGCCACCATCCTAAGATGTATTATGTTCAGAATACAATGAGAACTTCTCTGACTTATTGTTTTCCTTTTAAGACTGAAGCTGTAAAACAAAACTGCATATAAAATTACACACAAAACTTTGTGCAAATTTGTAACATTATTTTACTACATTTATAGGGGATGTGAATGTATATCTTGGCAAAAATAAAACCATGATATAAAACAAACACAATAAATTGGAATACATTAATTAACACATTTTCTTTCCAATAACAATTATTGCTATTATACATACTTCTCCTGAGACATCCAAAAGAGAAAATATAAATTTTGCAGACTACAAAGGATTGTGAAAATGGGTGCTATTATTTCAATAAAATTGGCTATATCTACAAACAAGAATACTTACAAGAACAAATTTAAAGCATTGTTTTTAAAGAAAAAATTCCATTTAGCCTTCTCTCGGTTATTATTTGAAATTGGATAGAAAATATTTCAGGCAGTCATTATTCTTAAAATAACTGGTTATTTTTCCATGTCTGGAGTTAATACTAAACAAGATTTCAGCAACAACTATAGGAAAAGTTTATTTATTTTTCATAAATTTATAGGTTTTTAGAAAGCGATATGACACTGCAATGATTATAAATCTTATAAACGGTTCAATTAAAAAAAGCATTGTTTTGTCTTTTTCTCAAATATATACTAACAATCTCCTCAAAATAATTTTCTCATTTTGAATCTTTCTTTGAACACCTGGAAAATGAATTAGTACCTATGCAAAGAAATGGAGTCAAATGTTCTCTTTCAAATGTTTTTATAGCCACTCACAGAACAATAAAAGCATTCTACTAAGATTCTTTTCAATGCTAAAAAAATGCATTCAGGGGGTCTGCTTTGGGGGATTGTAAAGGGAGAAACCTGGGGTGCTTTAAGGTTAATGGACAGTGATTAAGGTTAATGGCTGAGTGCTTAAGGTTAAGTGCTATATTTACATAGCTGCCAATTCTCTTAAAAAAAGTCTTCATGTCTATCAATCAGTTCCAGCTAATAGCCAATTAAACAGAAAATGAGGCATAGAGAATGAAGGTAAAGACCCTTCAATCTACATTTACAGGACAGAATTGCCAATTCTCTATCAAGAATTTAGTGAACACCTACTTTGCCATGACGGTGTCGCACACATGGAGGCAGAAGCCATGGCCTGTGTCCACGAAGTTTAGCCTCTAGCAGGGAACGGAACTAGATATGGAAATATGAAAATCTCAGTACAAAGAGCTATCAAGTAAATGACACAGCTAATATATGTTATGGCCTTCCCTGGTGGCATAGTGGTAAAAAACCCATCTGCCAATGTAGGAGATGCAGGTTCAATCCCTGGGTTGGGAAGATCCCCAGGAGAAGGAAATGACAACTCACTCCAATATTCTTGCCTGAAAAATGCCATGGACAGAGGAGCCTGGTGGGCTACAGTCCATGGGACTGCAGAAGAATCAGACGTGAATTATCAACTAAACAACAACAACAACAACAAAGATACATACTATAAAATCTAAAGTAGGAAGATATACTACTGAGCAGAAGATAAAGAGTACATGAATAATTTATTACTAATATGAATAAGTAAGAAGTTCAATAGATAAAAAATACTCCTTTTGAAACTGATCAGCACCCTGGGGGGCCCTCCTGAGTACAAACGCCTTTCCTTGTCCACTGTTTCTTATTTGTAGGAAAAAGGTTTCCACCCCCTAGACCATCCTTGAGTTTCACCAAAGGACCGATTCAAACAGTTTCTAAGCAAGAAGTAAGGGAAGGCAAAACCAAAGAGAAGCAATCAAGAAACTGCAAAGATGAAAAACAGGATCCTGGTTCCTCCTCAAGGAATATACATAACAATGAGTTTTACTGGGGAAGTGAGGCCCCCACCTCTTCAAACTACACAGGAGACAACTCTACACATGGACATCACCAGATGGTCAATATTGAAAACAAATTGATTATATTCTTTGCAGCCAAAGACAGAGAAGCTCTATACAGGCAGCAAAAATAAGACTGAGGGTTGACTGTAGCTCAGATCATGAACCCCTCATTGCAAAATTCAAACTTAAACTGACGAAAGTAAGGAAAACCACTAGGTCATTCAATATGATCTAAGTCAAATCCCTTATGATTATATAGTGGAAGTGACAAGAAGACGTGGCAAGATACACAGAACTATACAACAAAGATTAATAACCCAGATAACCACAATGGTGTGATCACTCCCCTAGGGCCAGATATCCTGGAGTGCAAATTCAAGTGGTACTTAGGAAGCATCAGGACAAACAAAGCTAGTGGAGGTGATGAAATTCCAGCTGAACGATTTCAAATCCTAAAATATGTTGTTAAAGTGTTGCACTACATGTGCTAGCAAAATTGGAAAACTCAGCAGTGGCCATAGGACTGGAAAAGGTCAATTTTCATTCCAATGTCAAAGATGAGCAACGCCTAAGAATGCTCCAGCTATTGCACAAATGTACTCATTTCACACGGTAGCAAGGTAATGCTCAAAATTCTTCAAGCTATACTCAAATAGTGTATGAACTGAGAACTTCCAGATATTCAAGGTGGATTTGGAAATGGCAGAGGAACCAGAGATCAAATTGCCAACATCCTTTGGATCATAGAAAAAGCAAGAGAGTTCCAGAAAAGCATCTACTTCTGCTTCATTGACTATGCTAAAGACTTTGACTGTGTGGATCACAACAAACTGTGGAAAATTTTTCAAGAGATAGGAGTACCAGACCATCTGACCTGCCTCCTGAGAAATCTGTGTGCAGGTCTAGAAGCAACAGTTAGAACTGGACACGAAGCAATGGACTGGTTCAAAATTAGGAAAGGAGTACATCAAGGCTGTATATTGTCATCCTGCTTATTTAACTTACATGCAGAGTACATCATGCAAATTTTGGGCTGGATGAAGCACAAGCTGGAATCAGGATTGCTGGGAGAAATATCAATAACCTCAGATATACAGATGATACCACCCTAATGGCAGTAAGTAAAGAGGACCAGAAAACCTCTTGATGAAGGTGAAAGAGGAGAGTAAGAAAGCTGGCTTAAACTCAACATTCAAAGAACAAAGATGTTGGCATCTGGTCCCATCATTCACAGAAAATTTGGGGGGAAACAATGGAGATAATGACAGACTTTATTATCTTAGGCTCCAAAATCACTGTGGATGATGACTATAGCCATGGAATTAAAAGACGCTTACTCCTTGGAAGAAAAGCTATGATAAACCTAGACATCATATTAAAAAGCAGAGACACTGTTTTGCTGACAAAAGTCCATATAGTCAAAGTTATGGTTTTTTCAGTTGTCATGTATTTATGTGAGAGTTGGAAGAAGGCTGAGCATGGAAGAGCTGATGCTTTTGAACTGTGGTCTCCGAGAAAACCCTTGAAAGTCCCTTGGACAGAAAAAAGTCAATCAGTCAATCCTAAAGATCAATCCTCAAAAAAAAGGACTGATGCTGAAGCTGAAGTTCCAATACTTTGGCCACCTGATGTGAAGAGTTGAGTCAGTAGAAAAGACTCTGATCTGGGAAAACTGAAGGCAGGAGGAGAAGGGGATGACAGAGATGGTTGGATGGCAACACCAACTCTAAGGACAGGAACTTGAGCAAATTCCAGGAGATAATGAAGGACTGGGAAGCCTGGTATGCTGCAGTCCATGGGGTTGCAAAGAATTAGACATGACTGAATGGCTGAATAACAACAAAGGTCCCTACCCAGGTGGGGATGGTAACTTCAGACTCAGCTCATGTTTCCTGAAACATGGCCCTATTACCCTTACCACCAACCAATCAGAAGAATGTCACAGACTCTGCAGCCCTCAGCCCAAATTTTGTATGTTAAAAAATGCTTCCCTGAAAACCATCAGGGATTTTGTGTCTTTTGAGCTCGAGCTACCCAATCCCCTTGCTTGGCCCTACAATAAACCTTGGCTCCTAACTTCAACTTTTGGTTTATTTCACTTCACTGTGCATCAGGCACACAGACTTGTATTTGGCAAAGCTTTGCAGTTCTTTTCACATGGAAACTCTCAAGATTGGTTTAAAGCAAGATAGCAGTAACAACAAAAATGACTAGAGACAGTAACATCAGCACACGAACTTCGATTTCTATATAAACTTACTTAGATGAGGCACCTCTGAAAAGTTTAGGCTAGTGTAAGGCTCTGAAGTATCCGGCAGTTATCCAAGCAAGCTCCATCACTAACCTCTCAATGACAACATGATTAATTACACAAATGAAGTTCACTAAAACAAGATTAATGTTCATCTCTGCAGTAGCCACTGGCAACATTGAGCAGCCTCACTTCCACTCAATTAGCAACATTCAGTCAGAGTATATTGTATTTCTTTAATTTTTTTTTCACTCCCCCTGTATTTCTGACTGATTTTGGAATATATCCTACGGTTGGAGAATGTGGGGGTTAGGGGCTACGGAGGAACCCTTGGAATGGTAGAGAAGGTAAAAAGTAGACTCTTATATAACACATAGTCATTAAAAGTAAATTTGAAGGTTTCTCTTAAAGGTTATTTTCATTCAATAAGTTTCTTCACCCTTGGTTAATTTCAAAATTTTAGAAAGTTTTAGTCACTCTGTTGTGTCCAGCTCTTTGCGACCCCATGGATTATAGCCCGCCAACTTCTCTGTCCACGGAATTCTCCAGGCAAGAATACTGGAGTGGGTAGCCATTCTCTTCTCCAGGGGATTTTCCCAATCCAGAGATTGAACCTGGGTCTCCTGCATTGCAGGCAGATTCTCTATTGTCTCAGCTACCAGGGAAGCCCCCAAATTTTTAGGGCGTGAACTTAAATCAGACAAAATAAAGGGGAACCAAAAACTGACACTGAATTACAGTAGATCTTGATCTCCTGATAGTGGGAGTGTTGGTCAGGAAACAGCTTCCTGGGTCAGGGCCTGCCTGAGGCAGAAGGTCACTCAGAGGTGGAATGGAAGGGTGCTCAGCCCTTGTCCTGAAATTCAAGAATTTGTGAATTTTTCTGAAGCTAAAAAATTAGAGACCCTTTCTGAATTAGGGTCAAGCTCTTACTAAAATGTAAAAACCTCAGAAAGGGTGAAATTTTATTAATTAAAGGTATCCAAACTGTATTTTCAATCTCCTGTGTCTGTGTAAATTGGCTGGCTGTCATTACTACACCAATGGAATGAGTGCTTTGGTTTAGAAGTTACCAGGAGGAGGAGAACAATGAATAATGACAGCTAGCCAAAGAATAAAGGCTATTTTGGAGTATAGAGATTGTTGAACTGAAAACTGTGTTTGGGCACAAGTTCAGGTTCTGCAGAAACTGGAAATCTGGATTTTGAACATGAGGGTGACTCAGTTGTTGAGAAGAGAAACTGTCCTTGAATTAGGAAAGTTGTGAAGGGAATGGAAGTGTCAAAGTTAAAGTTCATAACACTCAAAATTTGCAAAGTTCAGTCCTCTTCTTCATATTTCCTAGTTTTCCATGCTTCTACTTACAGAAAGATTCACTCTGAATGTGGGTTTGACCAATGAAAAGATACTGGGTCAAATGTAAATTGCAGTGATCTGCAGATCTTTGGAATAGTCATTACCACTATCTTCCTTTGTATATGACTCAATTATTAATGGCTTGCTGTGCACAGGTTGGGATCAAATCTAATTAAAAATTAACATTATTTCAAAGGTCTTTTAAGTTAACTTTGAGATGCCTTATTGAAATATGTCCAAAAAATGTGTTAAATATACTATCCATCCAAATTAAGAGAGCTGATATTAAAACTTAATATTTCAGATAAAAAAATGCAATGAATAGAAAAAATATGTAACAGAAATTTTGTACACATCTGAGAAATTTTCTAAAGATTCATAGTTTTGATTTCAAAAAGGAATACGAAATAATTATAATACATTTTCATATTTCTTTAACAAATAGCATCCTTAATATGGTTGCATGGTTTTTTTCTTATTATACATAATTTAAGATAAATTAAGTTCACTATTTTCAGCTAATTACATTGTACCACCTCCATTTGATTATGATGTCTATGGCTTGACAGAATAAAAAATTATCTTTAATAGAAAAAAGCCAAATTATCATCTATTTAAAGTCTAAGAAATGCATTTGAATTCCTTAATTCATGATAAGCACTTAACAGAAGCTAGCAAAATTAACTGAATCAATGCCCTCATTTTTTAACATTCAAGTAACTTGAGGATATTTAATTACTCAAGAGTTTATTAATTCAGTCAAGATTGACTAAGTCATTTAAAATGTATCATAAAAATAAATTTTAAAAATCAACATATATCTTTGTAAGAGTAATTTTTTTAACAAAGTTTATTGTTAAATTATGTTTTATGTACTACTATTGATTAATGTTAAATATCATAAACAAAGTAATATATATGAACATTTTTTAAAATTAGGCATAAAAGAAACTATATACATCATCTATTTCAAACTTTTTATTTTATAGTTGAAAATATTGAGGTAGTATAATTAAATGACATGACCATGGTCATACTGATAATTTTAAACTTCTGGCAAGTAAAACCTATGAACTTTTGGTAAATTCTCTATACATTATAAGACAATGTACACACATTTTATAATAACTGTATAGCTAATATCAGTTCCTAAACAGTAAACTAATGGAGTCAACCTGAATTGCATATAGTCTCTTAGCATTCATTTACTTAAGTATCACTATTTAAAATTCTTAGTACTTTTAAAATCCAGTAATTAGCAGTGACAAGCACAGTAATAAAAGTACTCAAGATGCTCTAAAACTGCCCATCCCATAGTCCTTTCAGACAAAAATAGCTGGAGTTAATTCTTAAATGCTAATGATTATGTTGTAGGAACTCAAAAGATATCATCTGCTCGGTCCACTGCTTCCTTCTCGCCACTTCACATCCTTCCCCAAAGGCATGCTTACCTCCTGTGTGGCCACAGCTGATGTGCCACGATGGGCCCTGTTAGCCTCTTCCCATGTCAAAAGTGTTTCTCCAGAACTATCATGGTATACTGAGCTTTGGAAGCAATTCTATGCCTATCTTATACAAAGCCTTGCTTATATTAAGCAGCTATATAATTGACTCTGAGTTTTAGTCCATTAAAGTGTAGTCTTTACCTTTCTAATTTAGTCAAATATAAAAGACACAAAAATTCCTCAGAAATTTTAATTAATGAATCTAGACCTTTTTCAACCCTTCAAAATTGGTTGGTGTGTACGTGTGTATAGTTTTTTAAAGTTTATAGAGAAGGCAGAAATGCTTAAAATGTTTTAGAAACAAAACCAAAACAACAAATGACAGCAGGTCTCTGCATTAACTGAAACTATAAAGTGAGGTATGCTTTTGTAGACAGAATGGACATATGCAATATTACTCCTTAAATTGGGGACTTCCCAGGTGGCAAAGTGATAAAGAATCTACCTGCCAATGCAGGAAGATACAAGAGACTCAGGTTCTATCCCTTTTTGGGAAGATACCTTAGAGTGGGAAATGTCAAACAGCTCCAGTATTCTCACCTGGAAAATTCCATGAACAGAGGAGTATGGTGCGTTACAATTCATGGGGTCACAAAGAGTTGGATATAACTGTGCAACTGAGCACACATATGATCCTTAAATTAATCTCAAACTTCATGTTATCTACCTGTGGATAAAGGACTAACAACATGCTTTTTCCTTTTTCATGAAAATTTGATCTTTTATGAACTGTTTAGCTCTATTCTTCTGATAAAAATTAGAATCACTAAAAAAATTTACCCATGGTAAAAATGAGCCTTGACTACTTCACTGATTTGGGACTGGGATTTTAGCACACACCCACATATTCACTTTCACACACAAACTACATACACACACAGAGCAAGTTATTTACACATTATTATAACACAAATTAATGAATATATTTAAATATATGATTTAGAGATGGTTTGACATAGAATATATATTATTTTCCACATGATAAAACCATCTATAGCATTTTCATTCTTATAAAAGGACCATAGTAAAATGCCATCCCAAAAGAAATGATGTTACTTGATATCACATTCATTTCTTATATATTTTTTTCATTTCTTATATTTTCTTTAATCAAAATATAATGGTGATAATTGATGCTTCTGTCAGGATGACTCTTACCATATGTACATAAGGTATGAGCTATCCTTAAGGCTCATAATATGTTGAAATAGTTTGAGTCTCTAATTTCCAGTTCATTGGATTGGAAATGTAAAAAAAAAGTTTCTGTTTCAACTTACACTTTTTGTGAGCATCTTGGCATGTTTGTACATCTTTATTGCTTTCAGTGTTATACTACTCACTTAAAAACATTTTTATTAGTGTTATGTTATTCATAAAAATGAGAAAATAAAACACACAGCTCATTTGTAAAATGGAAATTAGAAATCTATTTTTGCCTATCAATATGAAGATTAAATATAATAATGTAAACCACAGGGCATAGCCACTGAATTAATGTTTCTTCTCTATATTCACCCACATATACTTTTATACACTAAAAAAAGGGGAAATGTTTGCACACAAGCTAATCTTACTCAAATATTCATTTTGTATAAATTAAATATGTGGTCACATTTGTTGTGGTAATATATACATCTAATATTGAAGTGAAAAAAAATTTAAGTTATTGCCCTATCTTGTGGACTAGCTGGGAGCAGATGACAATATACATCAATGTTTTATGTGAATTTTAAGACACCTTCACTATGTGTCAAACCAATGTTGGCTGTGACTAAATGGCTAAATTAAACTTAATTCAAGGATTCATTATTGTAGATTCATCTTCAAATGGTAAATGCTTTTTTTCAATTATCTACTTTCTCTCATTACTTAAATTATTCAAAATTGGACAAGGAAGAGACCCATTAAGAAATGACAACAATCAAATATGGATTCTTCATTAAATTTACAATTAGGGAAAAGGTTTGAGAAGTGCTTGTTGTTTGGTCCAGGAAATAATTATTTATTCAAACTCATTGTTAAGTGTAACTCAGATTCAGATACAAGTTTTCTGATTAAACATCACTGAAATATATTTTAATCTAAGGGAGAAGATAAATATTAAGCTTTCTGTGATATAAAAATTACATCAAACATACAGTCCTGCACTACATGCAAAATCCTTTTAAAAGCCTGCTAGTCTTGTGTGAATCCTCATGTATATGACTTGTGCCTTTTCATATGTTTTTGTCATATGATAAAATTTCAAAATTCTTCCTGGAAACTTTACAAAGAACTTTGCAAAATTCTTCCACATGTAAATCACCAAAATGTCACATCATGCACATTCTCCACATTTGGAAAATGAGTTACAAGTTGTCAAAAACAGTATCTCAACCCCAGTGTTCTTACTTCACATTCAGTGACCCACTTATGCAGAATTTTAGATTTATAATTGAGTCAAGTGTAATTAAAAAGCTAAAATGTATACACACAATTAATAGCGTAGGTTTAATCTAGGGAGAATAAATTCTTGAATGACTGAAAATACTATTTATTGGGAAAATGACTATCTAGCATGTAAAATTTAAGCATATCAGCACATGTGGCCAGAAACAGAGTCAAAAACCTTAAACTTCTAATGGTAATATCAATAGAAAACTAATCATCTCTTTCTGCTATTCATCCAAATTTCAATGTACAATATTAAGGAATAAAACAAAATGAAATTGCCTGCTAATTAGATGTCTGTATTCTTGAGTTAGTCACACCTGCAACTTTTACTTTAAACATGAGTCTATCAGGAAGCCTAAACATAGAGCTTTACCATACTTTAAATATTTTAACATTACATACTTTAAACATAGAACTATGATAAATGTACTTTATAACAAAATGAAAAATTCATGTCCTGCTCAAAACAGGTTTCAAGGGGCCTAAAATGAGAATATTTATTGCTAAGTAGGAATAGATACCAAGAACTCTTAGATATTGGCTTCAGAAATAGAAACAAGGTGGCCAGAAGTCTGGTAGGTGTAGGAAAACTGGGAATGAGAACCCTTCATACAAAAGGAAGGACCATGAGTTGAGTTGTGTTTGATTGCTGTCTTGGGATTCAGGATGTATGAAGCTGGGGAAGTGAGTTGAGATAGCCAACCACCACCTAAAGGAAATCAATCCTGAAACATTCATTGGAGGGACTGATTCTGAGACTGAAGTTCCAAAACTTTGGCCACCTGATGCGAAGAGCCAACTCACTGGAAAAGACCCTGATGCTGGGAAAGATTGAAGGAAGAAGGAGAAGGGGACGAAAGAGCATGAGATGGTTTGACAGCATCACCAGCTCAATGGACGTGAGTTTGAGCAAACTCCAGGAGATGGTGAAGGACAGGGAAGCCTAGCATGCTGCAGTCCACAGGGTCACAAAGTATTGGACATGACTGAGTAACTGAACAACAACCAGCCATCAGATATAGGTGGAACTGTCCACCAGCACAAAGTATTACCTACAGTATTTCTAATATTTCCCAGAACATGAACCAATAATACTTAGCATCAGAATTAATTGTGAACTGGTGCCCTGGAGGAAGGTTTGGAATGGGTCAAGTAAAGAGTTGGGGTCGGGGTAGGAAGGCTCTCCCACTCAAGATGGGTCTACAAATAAACAAAAGCAGCTTCTGGTTAATTCAAAAAGGATTTATGAGGATCAGATTAACTTCAAGGAGCTAGTCTGTTGATTTCTTTGAGTAATGATAGTGACAGAAGTCGTCTTTGACTACTGTTTTTTAAGTAATCATTAATCCTCAAGGTATTTAGAACTTTTAGATCTTGTCACCATAGATTAATTTTTCTAAGATCTTAAGATCTGAAAAAAATGACTTGTTTTTCTTTTTCTTTTGTATAATAGTCTCTGGTTTTATATATGCCAATCATATTTAAGAATCTTTTTCAAATACCTTTCATCAAAACCAAGAGGATATGTGAGAATTATAGTAACGTTATCTACCTACTTTTTCAGAAAAAAATGGGCAGAGGTTGCTAACATTTTAAAGGCATTTCCTCATGTTCATTTCATTTGCCTTGCCTAAATATACTTGTGTTTATAAAAGTAACTGATGTCTTGGCTTAAAAATTAAAAATATGGACTTGAAAAAATCTTTTTAAACTGAATATTCTGTTTTTATCAGGGAGTGAATACATAAGCCTGTAACGATACAAGTTTTGTTATGAAATAGAGCACTTTTTATCAAAAATATTTTGGTTTTGATCTCTCTACAAAGAAATATTCTCAATCATATTGATGAATGTCTGTCTTAGGGAGAAAGTGTTTCAGCTGATAGAGAAACCACAAATGCAGGTCCTTGGAAAATCTGTATATGAAGTGAAAATTTTCAGATATGTGCTTTCCAGGCTGTGTTCTCATGACAAAAAAGATATATACATTTACATATATATATACATATATATATATATATATATATCCACAGATAAGGAGAAATCCAACTAACAGTCTATCTTTAAAAAGAAAAATAAATATCCGGGTGGTCCTATTGAATAACTAAGGCCTAAAATCCCTGAGGGTAAGTAAGTGAGAGCTGGTATTTTTCAGTGTCTTGGAGGTGGGAATGTGTTTTGGTTACTCTTTTTGGGAGGCCCCTGTGATTAGAGTCACCTCTGAAAGTCAACAGTGGCTTGGTTGGAAATACTCTCAGGAAACAAACTCTTCTCAGAGACTCAGTATTAATAGGAATGGAAATTTAGCAACTGAGTAAGAGTGAATGGATCAGTTCTTCCCCAAATGTCTAGGGTGTAAATACAACTCCTTCTTTAGCTATAGTAAAAAACTATGACAAGTAGTAGCATCTATAAGTGCTGAATGATTGATGTAACTTGAAGTGAGGTCATGCTTATTGGCGTTTAACTTTTTAAATTTTGTTTGATCGGATGTTATTTCCATTTATAAATCCCTTTCATTGAGCAGTCCTTTTAAAGTGATCAGAGATGAAGTTAGCTGTACTGATAATGAAGTCACTTGTTAGAGAAGAAGTCAAGTCCAGTGGTTGGAGGAGATATTTGTCCTTGGAGGAAGTTAATTTGAGCCCAAGTTCCACTACCTGCTAGCTGTGTGACACTGGCCAAGTCCTTCAACCACTCTATTTTATATTTATAAACATGAATAGAAACAGTACCTACTTTGGTAGGCTGTAAGAACTAAATAAATAATGTGCACAAAATGCTCAGAACACTGTCTGGTTCCTTGAGGAATTCCCAACTAATGTTATTCATTAGTACCCTATCTGGAAGTAGGTGGCCTCTAATTCAGAGCGAAAAATAGAATCCTGAACAGAATAGTATCTGGAAGACAGAGCTGTGGTCATTGATAAGATAGGAGCACATCTAGGATGTACTGTGTCCATTATAAAGTCAACTACACTGTTTCCTCCTTGATTGATCATTGAAATTGGATTATACTTTTTCCTATAATTTCTGTCTTGATATGTAATATAGTTCCTTTAATGCAAGTGAAAATGGAATTATTAAATCCTGTAATTGCTGATTTAAGGTTAAAAAAATAAGTTATTTAAAAGAGAATATCCCTGAGAATAAGTTGATATATTCCTGTGATGCTAAAAAACTTCCTCCAAGCATATGGAATTTTCACATCTAATATATATCTCTATATACTTACATTATTTGTATTAATTACTCATTACAATCTTACTTGAAAACATGCACAGATAAAGCCACAGGGATACAAAACACATAGTTAAATGAAAATAAATGGTCCTTATTTAAGGACCATCTAATTTGTGAATTCACAAATTTTAACATGGTATTTATTAGCAAAACACAGTTCCATTTAAAAGCATTTTTTTTTAAGTTGGACTTAACCATAATGCTTTCTAGCACAAATTTTAATTGGAATAGTTATAACTAAGCCACGATTATAAGTTTTAGATGACTAAATTACTTCTCTGAGGACGTCACTAGGTTTATACTGTCTTCAATTCCATTTAGCTATATTCTTCAATAAATTTCACCATTGGTGACATAAGATTATCAGCGGAAGTGACCCATTTATATTCACTTTCTACCATATAGTTAGCATTGAAACATAATAAATCTTAGGTAAAAATATCAAACTCTTTCTCTGTCACTCCATCTTCACCCCCAGAGTGCCTCTTAAAGTTTATTAAATTAACTGAAATTGAAGCAAGGTTATATATTCTAACTATCCAATGAATAATATTCTCATTCATCATCCTATGCCCTCAATGTTTGGTTTGACTGACTTTTTCAGTTAATTATTATTTTTTATATGAACTAAAGATATTAACCAATGTGTTTCTATCATGTAATATCAAACATGAAGTTTTTAAAAAGTGTGGTATAGTTCCACTTGATTTTTATTACACTTTGAAAGGCAAATGAAGTAAATCAAGAAGAAACAAATCTGAATGCAGTGCTGAAGTGAGGTCCAGCCTTTCAAACTGGCTTCCTATTAATCACACAGCTGACCTTTCATTAAGGGGCACTTGTTGGAGTCATTGACACGGTTACAGCATTCACATGTGTGAACTGTACTCTGTGGTATTCATGTTCTGGCAAAGGCACAGTGAAATTAGATTCTCTCCCTGTAGGGGGTAGACATTGACCGCTATTCAATGCCAACAATCGTCGGTTAAAGTATTTCATGAAGAATGACTTTTAAACTGCATTTACTCCGCCATCAGTAATGTCAAATGCAATTCTTAAAGAAATATATTTAACTAGTGGTAATTAATTAAACCTCTCATAGCAGCAACTTTATCCAAGCTAAATCATTTCTGAAAATACACAAAGGAGTCATCAGGATTCTACCGTCATGGCTTTTAAACCATCAATTTTATGATGTCCATCTATAATAGTTAGAAAACAAAAACAAAACATCAGCCAGGGGGGAATTATTTAAACAATGCAACAATGTTTTATCTAATTCCACTTGTCTATGTAACTTATACATGTGAAATGTCTTTTGGAATGACAATGCATTTCAGACTAATTTTTTAAATAAAAAATGCCTAAATTAAGAAAAAAAAAAGATAAAACCTCAAAAGACTACAAACAGATACGACGTGCTGACAGTTTTTATTGTATCCTCTTTTAACATGATCATCTTTGTGCAATATTTGATGGACTGAATTTGGGAATCATAACTGGAATCTTTGTCAGGGCACATGTCCCCTGTGTTTATTTGCTACGTGGAACATCACACATTTGAACAGCAAACACATTCTTTCACATTGGTTGACATTCCACCTGAAAAGGTCCACCACAGTTAGCTTGTTAACACAATTCAGGATATATGGTATAGTAGTAAAAAGACTCCCCATAGCCAAGTAAAACTTGGAGTAGGGGACTCAAGGAACAGGGCTGTACTTAGATCAAATCTGAATTTCAAGTTCAAACATAGTTTAATGGTGAATCTAAAGTTGTAAATGCAAAGTAAACGCAATGTGAAGGCTGCTTGAAATCAAGCATGAAAGACGAAAAAGTCAAAGTTGAGATTTCCCACATCTGGTTTTAATATCTTTTCTTATACTATTAGACAAATGACCTTTTGTTTTGTTTTAAAAATTCATTATCATTGTCATGGCTGCTACAACTTAATATTGTTTTTAGAATTTTTAAGGTCACTTCTTTGGTAAGGGACCGAGCTATAGAATGGATTTAAGAAAAATTACAAGCATATTTCTCCCATTAATGTCTGATTAGTGATGTAACAGAATAGCTATGTGTAAAAGTTGAAATCCATTTTCAAGAAGAGTTTGTGCCTTCTTAAATAATTATTTTCCTATTCTCAGAACTATGACAAAACAGTTGCCCATCATCATTTGACAGCAATAAAGGACATTTCATCCAGAAAGAGAGGATAGTATGCTAGGCTACAGGATCGAATTAGCAATATGATTAGCACCACATTTCAGATCCAAGACCTCCTGAATGAGGAAGTTACTTGCGGAGCCTAAGCTTCAGTGACAGTGCCAAGGCACTGTTGCAAAATGAAACCGGAGGAAATCCACAGGGTTATCAACACAGGTTTTTTTTTGCTAGTTCACTTTTGCACAGTCTTCAGAGGATTCCCTGAGAGTAAACATCCTTAATTAATTCCCAAATAAAAGAAGGAAAGATAAATTTTCCACTTACTGCATTTGCTGTCCTTTGTCCACACGCTGAAATGAAAGGGTGGTTCTGCCGGTCTTCACCTAGCTCCAGGTTGCCCTCCGGATTAGGCATAAACGTGAGCGGCAAGAAGCGTGTTGACTTTGTAACGATTCAAGGAGCAGCCCATCGCGCTGCCGCCTGAGAGCCAGTCAGGACAGAGTGCTAAACTTCAGCCTGAGAGCACAGAATCTGTTACTCCTGAGGCTCTACCATTTCACCTACACCTGGGCGGATCTATCAAGCTTCATCTCTATTAGAGCTATTTGACTCTGTGGTTTAAGAGGCAGAAGGAGGATAAAAAAAAGAGGCTTGCCGTTGTCACACTTGTTTCCTATTAAAGAGCCTTACGGTGGATTGAGTAATTGTGTACGAAGGTAGGCTGGCTGGCAGATGTGTGCAGCCCCAGCGGAGCACTAGATTCAAGGCAGATGGGTTGTACCAGGGCGCAAACAACATTGGAGGAGAGAGAGGCGTGATTAAAACAGCAGGCCTCTGTTTTATAGTGCTGGAAGTGGGATAGCCTTAAAGCTCCTGGGAACTGGAGATCCCCAAATGGCATTGCTCTGTAGCATGGAAAACAATAAATCCAATAAAAAAGAAAGATGTTTGAGCAACGAAAGTTATAGAGATATTTATAATGTTCACTTTAACTATTAATGAAGGATTAAATGAAGCACCCCTCCCCCACACACTCTAACTGAACTTAATTAAAACTACTCAATCATGGGTCATAGTGGGTTACTGATAATGTTAATGTGATGGATTTGAAACAGATCCCTCATTCTGCTGTATAAGCCGTGGTTATCTTTTAAAATCTGAATTAAATTGCTTTAAGGAGATTTACACTGTCAGACAGATTGACATTCTGCAATTGGGCATTTTTTAAAGATATAACTGAAGCCAATTGCTAGGAAAATATCCTCTTGCAGGTGTGTCTCATACCACATATTATCTCAAGCAATTTAACCCATGGAAACTTTAGAGCTGTCTATGTCACCTCTCTCTGAGCATCAAAAGTGTGTAAGTAATGAAACTGAGTGTCTGTATGTATGTGTGAGGGTTTTGATATCTTAAAGACATTGCAAGCATACATGAATATACTACAGATAAAAAAATATACTACCGATAAAGAAACACCTACAGAAATAGTGCATAGGAGAGCAATTCATATTATTTAAAAACAAACAAACAAACTGGACTTCAGTAAGCCAGATTAAAGTTTACCTGTGACTACCTGAAGTTTCTTTCATGAAGTTCAGCCAAAAATTAAGATTTTAAGATTTCAGAATTTTTCTTTGGAAAAACAAAATTTTATATTTTCATGGTTTCACATAAAATGCTATGAATAGTTTCACAGTGATTTTTTTTTTCTATCTTGACTAAAAATGGGATATACTGGAAATGTCCCAAGAAACAATGTTCTTAAGAGTTTCCAGTCCAACTTATCCAACAAAGTTTGAGTTTGATTTGGAGAAGCATACAGACTTTATTTCCAGCTTTTTTAAAATTTAAACAACCCATCACATATGCCTATTCTCAAGAGAGTCCTTTATACCAAATGTTATCTAATTTATGAACAAATGATCCAATGCTTGCTGTTTTCTTTTTTTTTTAAGAAGGTAAGAAACCAGAATTTTCCTATCACCAAACTCTCTCATTGCTTATCCCCCCGACTTCTACTGGGTTTGTCACCATCCCTTCTACACACAATCCTCACTTCAGTTACCTCTCTGATAGTTATTATGGTTACATTATCTGTGAATTTGTTATTTATAAGATTGTTATATTAATTATATAAGATTAATAATAAATTCCAAAAGTGATCTTCCATTTCCAACTAGGTAACAAAATATTTTGTTAAAAATTGTGTATAAATTTTCTTATCTGATATATTCAACTATTTAAAATATTTGAACTGAACTGTCATTGAAACCAATTCATGACATTTTAAATTATCTGATTCAAAATTTAATTCTGTTTTTAAACATGTGTCTCAACCAGGTCAAATAAATCCCAAATGGTAAATAATTTGAGTTTCAAGCTATTTATTTCTGAGTTTAAGTTAATAATAATAATAATCCCTTGTACTGATCCCTAGCAGCTAGTCAGAATTTCTATAAAACTATATCAATGTTTAAATGTAAATACACTTTATATGAATATCTTTTAAAATATTTCATATACTTTTGTTTTCTACCCCATGATTTCAATATTGGGCCTTGTTAACCTAAGAAGATAAAACACAAGGAGCTCATTAAATTATGCGGTTTAGGTGGGTGCAATTATATGTGAGGTAAAGATGGGACAGAAAGTTTTATGTTTTTGCTAATAAATCAGCTCTAGGAGATGAGAAAGGTGGCTTTCTCTCTCTCTCTCTCTTTTTTATTTTTGTTGATTCATCAACAATATCATCTATTAGGCAGGAAAAGAAATGTATGTCTCAAACTGTAAGTATTCTATTACTGACTTTATAATATTATTAAAATGGTATAGAAAAAGTATCACTAGACTAGGACACAAAATTAGAGCAAAGGAAATATTTCTATGAGCAGATTTGAACAAATATACAGAGGCTTGTAACCTGGGTGTGTAATCAAGAACTTAACAAATAATTAGGGGGAATTCCTTTTATGAGATGAGGCATGGGACACAATTTCCAACACTGTTCATCTTCTTCGTCTTAGATCTTAAAATATCTTCCTTAAAAGATGCTTCTGATCAAGGTCAAAAACATTCTCACCAAAAATTTTATTTTCATAAAAATGCTGGTGATTTACTGCTGCTGCTGCTAAGTCACTTTAGTCATGTCCAACTCTGTGTGACCCTATGGACTGCAGCCAGTCAGGCTCCTCTGTCCATGGGATTCTCCAGGCAAAAATATGGGAGTGGGTTGCCATGTCCTCCTCCAGGGGATCTTCCCAATCCAGGGATGGAACCCAGGTCTCCTGCGTTGCAGGCAGATTCCTTACTGCTGAGCCACCAGGGAAGCTGTGCTGGGTGATTTAGGGGGAGGGTAAAAATTACTACCTAGAGCATTTTCTTGATTTGTTCTCTATCTTCTGGATTACTTTAGAATGTTAGCTAGTTGACCCCATCAGCCTGGTATATAGTACATCCTTCAAAGGACAGAAGAGTTTTCTTGGGGAATATAAATAGTCTGTTGTGTTAAAAAAGGTACAGGAGTCATCAAAAAGGCTCCAGATTGGCTATAAATCCCCCTAAGGAGGTGAAATCAAGGAAAGTTATTTTGGAAAAAAATACACATATGGGTAATAGCAAAGTTAGTCTAAGTTTGGAAGTAAGGAACAGAGGGGTGGGGAAATTCACATTAAAGGAAAGAGATCTAAAATTGTAGTTCTACTAACCCTATAAATTTACTTAGGCTAATACTAGAAAATGTGCAAGTTTATTGCAAAATATTTTTGAGTTGATTAATCCAAACACTAAAAATCTAGAATAAAAATGATTAGGTCTATCATTCTTCAAGATTTGTCAGGCAGTTTTTATTTTAGCTAAACAAATAATATATACTTCTTACAAGCCATCACTGATGTAGACTTCATAGAGAAGCAAAGCAAGACCCAACAATTGACCTCAAGATATTTTACAAACTACTTGAGTTGAAAATATATATACACAATAAATTAAATGAGGGTTTATGATCAAAAAGGATGATAAAGACAATAAATTTAATGAAAGGTCAGAAAAATGAGAGATCAGTTGTAGGCTGCATGAATTCTGAGGTAGGCAAGGATACTGTGTGGTTTAGAAATGATGACAAAAACAGTCAAATAGAGGGTTTGAATTGGAGAGTCAAGGAGAATGTCTGGGAGGGGTAAGATTGTGTAGAACAAAGAAACATTGTTGGAAGTTTTCTGGTAAGTGCCTGGCATGATAAATATGTTTTGGAAAGATTAATTGGAAGGGATTAGAAAGAGGCAAGGCAGCCTTGGAGTCTGCTGCAATAACTCAGGCACTGACCTATATTTCTCACCAGATCATCACTTTTCCCTCTGAGTAGGACTATCCCTGCAGACTGAAATACTCTAGTCCTCCTTATATTCCACTCCCATTTCTATTCCTATGTTCATGCCATGTGCTTGTGGTTCAGTGGAAACTGCTGAATTTTAAAAGCTTTTCAATGTAAATAACTATTCCATTACTTAATAGCAAATTAACTGCCCCAAAAATCATTTTTAAAAAATGGGTTTCCAATCCCTGTTTGTAAAATTTAAGTGTGATGAGATCACTAATTAGAGCTTAATAGAAGGGATGAATATAAGCTTTAGGTAGATAATCAATGCCTTTCTCTGTATCTTCAATTTCTGATCTATTAACTCAGTTTACTACAATGTCATAAATATTTTATCAAACTTCAGTTCAGTTCAGTCGCTCAGTCGTGTTTGACTCTTTGCAACCCAATGGACTGCAGCACATCAGGCTTTCCTGTCCATCACCATCTCCCAGAGCTTGCTCAAACTCATGTTCTTTGAGTTGGTGATGCCATCCAACCATCTCATCTTCTGTCCTCCACTTCTTCTCATGCCTTCAATCTTTCCCAACATCATGGTCTTTTCCAATGAGTCGGTTATTTGCATCAGTGGCCAAAGTACTGGAGCTTCAGCTTCAGCATCAGTCCTTCCAATGAATATTCAGGACTGATTTCCTTTAGGATTGACTGGTTTGATCTCCTTGAAGTCCAAGGGACTCTCAAGAGTCTTCTCCAACACCACAGTTCAAAAGCATCAATTATTCAGTGCTTAGCTTTCTTTATGGTCCAACTCTCATATCCGTACATGACTACTGGAAAAACCATAACCTTGACTAGATGGACCTTTGTTGGCAAAGTAATGCCTCTGTTTTTTAATAGGCTATCTAGGTTGGTCATAGCTATTCTTTCAAGGAGCAAGGATCTTTTAATTTCATGGCTGCAGTCAACATCTGCAGTGATTTTGGCACCCAAGAAAATAAAGTATGTCACTATATCCATTGTTTCCCAGTCTATTTTCCATTAAGTGATTGGAAATGATGCCATGATCTAATTTTTTGAATGTAGAGTTTTTGCCAGTTCTTCACTCTCTTCTTTCACTTTCATCAAGAGGCTCTTTAGTTCCCATTCATTTTCTGCCATAAAGATGGTGTCATCTGCATATCTGTTGCTATTGATATTTCTCCCAGCAATCTTAATTCCAGTTTATGCTTCATCTAGCTGGGAATTTTGTATAATGTACTCTGCATATAAGTTAAATAAGCAAGGTGACGTGACAATATACAGCTTTGACTTACTCCTTTTCTAATTTGGAACCAGTCCATTGTTCCCTGTCCGCTTCTAACTGTTGCTTCTTGACCTGCATACAGGTTTCTCAGGAGACAGGGAAGGTCGTCTGGTATTCCCATCTCTTTAAGAATTGTCCACAGTTTGTTGTGATCCACACAGTCAACAGCTTTGGCATAATCAATGAAGCAAACGTAGATGTTTTTTCTGGAATTCTCTTGCTTTTTCTATGATCCAACGGCTGTTGGCAATTTGATCTCTGGTTCCCCTGCTTTTTCTAAATTCAACTTGAACATCTGGAAGTTTTTGGTTCATGTACCATTGAAGCCTACCTTGGAATTTTGAGCATTACTTTGCTAGAGTCAGATGAGTGCAATTGTGCGGTAGTTTGAGCATTCTTTGGCACTGCCTTTCTTTGGGATTGGCATGAAAACTGACCTTTTCCAGTTCTGTGGCCACTGCTGAGTTTTCCAAATTTGCTGGAATATTCACTGTAGTACTTTCACAGCATCATCTTTTAGGATTTGAATTAGCTCAGCTGGAATTCCATCACTTCCACCAGCTCTGTTCATAGTGATGCTTCCTAAGTCCCACTTGCTTTTGCACTACAGGAAGTCTGGCTCTAGGTGAGTGCTCATGCCATTCTGGTTATCTGGGTCATTAAGATCTTTTTGTATAGTTTTTTTTTTTAATATATAGTCTTGCCACCTCTTCTTAATATTTTCTGCTTCTGTTATGTCCATACCATTTCTGTCCTTAATTATGCCCATCTTTGCATGAAGTGTTCCCTTGGTATCTCTAATTTTCTTGAGATCTCTAGGCTTTCACATTTTTTGTTTTCATCTCTTTCCTTGTGTTGATCACTTAGGAGGGCTTCCTTGTCTCTATGAAATTGTGACAATGTCACAAATATTTTATCAAACTTTGTATTTCTCAAAGTATTTCTCAGAAACACACACACACACACACAAACCCTATTTTTTAGGACCAGTAAATGTACTTGCTAGTGATAATAGTGTTAAATACTAAGAAGAACAAAAAACAGTAGACTTCAAAAGAAATTTCAAAGCTAGAAGCAATGAAACTTCTTAACTGAAGGAAGATATTTAGTGAAAATTAACTCTACAAGTAACAGAAAATCATAGTGGGTTTAACTAAATCAATATTTATTCAGTATTTCTTCTTTGCACAAAAATAAGAGAAATCCAGAAATAGCATTCCAAGTTATATAGCATCATTTTTCAAGCAATTAGACAACCAACAATCTTTCTTTTTTGCTCTGTTATTCTTGGCTAATAGATGTCATTTTCAAAGTCCCAAAGTAGCTGCTGGAATTCTGGTCATTGTTTTTTGTGGTGACCTGAAGGAAGGTTGGAAGGGGAAAAAAAGGGCCCATAGCAGTTTCCCTAACACCGTTTATTGAAAAGACTCTATCCTTTCCCCACTGAATGATCTTGACACTCTTCTTGAAACTTATTTGATGATATATGTGAGGATTTATTTCTGTGCTCACCATTGGTCTATGTCCATTTTTAAACCAGTATACACTTGTTTTGACTATTGTAACTGTGTAAAAGATTTTAAAAATAAGAAATGTGAGACCACGAACACTGTTCTTTTGAACAATTGTTTTGGTTATCTAAAGTCCCTTGAAATTCACAAGAATTTATGGATTGATGTTTCTATTAATGCAAAAAACATCATTGGAATCTTGACAGAGACTACTTGAGCTCTGTCAATTGCTTTGAGAATTCAGTTCATTCAGTTCAGTCACTCAGCCATGTCCTACTACTCTTTGCGGCCCCAGGGACTGCAGCACGCCAGGCCTCCCTGTCCATCACCAACTCCTGAAGTTTACTCAAACTCATGTCCATTGAGTTTGTGATGCCATCTAACCATCTCATCTTCTGTTGTCCCCTTCTCCTCCTGCCTTCAATCTTTCCCAACATCAGGGTCTTTGAAAATGAGTCAGCTCTTTGCATCAGGTGGCCAAAGTATTGCAGTTTCAGCTTCAGCATCAATCCTTCCAATGCATATTCAGGACTGATTTTCTTTAGGATGGACTGGTTTGATCTCCTTGCAGTCCAAGGGACTCTCCGAAGTCTTCTCCAACACCACCGTTCAAAAGCATCAATTCTTCGGTGCTCAGCTTTCTTTATAGTCCAACTCTCACATCCATACATGACTACTGGAAAAACCAGAGCTTTGACTAAACGGACCTTTGTTGGCAAAGCAATGTCTCTGCTTTTTAATATGCTGTCTAGGTTGGTCATAACTTTCCTTTCAAGCCAGCAATCGTCTTTTAACTTCATGGCTTCAGTCACCATCTGCAGTGGTTTTGGAGTCCAAGAAAGTAAAGTCTGTCACTGTTTCCACTGTTTCCCTATCTATTTGCCATGAAGTGATGGGACCAGATGCCATGATCCTGGTTTTCTGAATGTTGAGTTTTAAGCCAACATTTTCACTCTCCTCTTTCATTTTGATCAAGAGGTTCTTTAGTTCTTCTTTGCTTTCTGCCATAAGGGTGGTGTCATCTGCATACCTGAGGTTATTGATATTTCTCCCAGCAATCTTGATTCCAGCTTGTGCTTCATCCAGGACAGCATTTCTCATGATGTACTCTGCATATAAGTTAAATAAGCAGGGTGACAATATACAGTCTTGATGTATTCCTTTTCCTATTTGGAACCAGTTGGTAATTCCATGTCTTGTTCTAACTGTTGCTTTTTCACCTGCATACAGTTTTCTCATTCTCAACCAAGAATGATTGCTAAATCTCTACCTCATGCCTTATACATATTAGAAAATTATTGTTAACTGTATTCCCATACTTTAAGAATATTTCCTTAAGCTTATATAAAAAACTGTTTTTCTATCAAGATGTAAAGCTCATTGCATGACTTGTAAAAGTTTACTACAGCACATTTTGATTATGCTTATTTAGACACTGCTTTTTAAAGGGGACTGAAGGAATCTGAAAAACACTAAAGCAAATGCTGAAAGTATTTTAGACAGGAAGTATCAGAGGAGTGAAAGCTGGTTTTCATTGTTCAAATAATCATTGTACAATACTTTAACATTTCACAGTGACATGTTACATGTGTCATTATATTTATGTGATGGAAAAGTACAAGGCAGTACAACCTATTTAGTAAATCCAGATTTTCATAGAGCAGTAATAAAGGACTAAATCTTTATTATAATATATATATTCTTATCCAATTATAAACTTTTTCTAATAACTTTGTAGGAAATGCATCCAAGTTTCCTCCAATCTTTATTTTGTTCATAAAAAGTGAATTGTCAATATCTTAGATTACCCATAAATATGAGCCTTTTTCTCTATCTTATTTTTCAGTGTCTTTTGCAGAAAGTCTTTCTTGATAAATCAAATTCTTACAATGTTTAGCACTTTTAAACACTGAATATTTAGTATGTGCTATTTTAGCATCAATGTCCATGTAAATTTTATCTTGTACTCTTTTGTTGCTTAGGAAATGAAAGTAACTTTTTCCACCAAAGTGGTTCTTTAAATTTAGAAGTCATTATGCATAATTTTACATATCCTTCTACTTTCCCTTATTAGTGAATCTCAAAATGACCATTACATTGTCAAAGTACAGTGTTTAATGGGTGCTATGTAAACAACATTTCTGTAAGTTTCCCTTGTTCTCTATCCTCTCTCAGCTCCCCAAATATATTTCTAATATAGGAACATGGAGTTAGAAATGTAGACCTTTATATACTTATACTGTCAAATAATTCTCCACCACATCTTTTTTACTGAGAATCTACTATATGCAATCTATTAAGGACAGTGTGGTGAACGTAAGTTGAAACATTAGTAATGTTTAACATTAGTAAACACTTAAAGTTAGTAGCACTTAAAATTAACATTACTAATTTTATTCATAAAAATTAAATTGCACTTAAATTATTAGTATTTTTTTAAAAATTTCCTTTTTCATCTTGAGTTTCTGAATTTTTAAACACATAAATATTTTTAAGTGTCTCTTTTTTCTTTTCAGTGCTGTTGATTATCAGTGATGGTAATAGTAATATTTCTTTTTTACTTTTAGCTGGTAAAGCACACTTATAATTTTACATGTGTTCAAGGCTGTTTTCAGTTTAATGAGTTATCCCAAAGGATCCAAAGAGGTTATTAAGAACTCATAGACAAACGTACAATTCAAAGATCAAGAGATGATTATAATACTATAGAGAATGTATACAGCAAGTTACAGGTGCCAACAAGATTGTTCTTCATTGGAATACTTGAAGTGAATTGAGACTATTACTTTGGTAAAGATGAACAGGCTTGTGAGATAATGCATAATAAGAGCATATTCTAAGTTCTGACAAGTATTATAAAATAATGTTGGTGATTATGGAAGCACTGCATTGGTAATCATGCTTGCTTATCTGGATACTAAGCATGAAGTGAGTTTTAAATACTGCAAAGTAAAAATCAACAAGGAAAAGGATCTGAATGCCACTTTAGGAAGTTTATCTTAGTTTGAGTGGCAATTGGAAAACACTTATGGTTCCTTAGACTGGGATCATGAAACAATATAATATTTGGCAAGATACTTCCCTATGACAGCATTACAAGAATTTAGAGGTAGATTATCATTAGTTAATTTTTTTCCAGGAAGTTAGCTAGAGGTGGTGATGGCTTGACCTGAGGCTATAACAACGGAACAAAGGAAAATTTCAAGAAGTGTATGATTAACACGATGAACAAGACTTGGTAATTATTCAAATACAGGAGACAGAGGATACAGATACAAAAATGACTTGAAAATATATGAGCCTGTTCTTGAGATAACAAGAGTGACCAGTCTAATTACAGTGTTTATGAAAGGCCACACTGCAGAGTTGCACAAAAAATATAATTCTGTGTAGACAAAAGAGATTCAATTTCTAAACAGTCATCCATATTTCCACAGTATTTTATGGAAGCAGAAGGTAAAATACTTTTCCTAAACACTGTTTTTTTCTGCTCTGTTACTTTGAGCAAGCAATAGTCAGTGGACTGAATGGCTGTCTATACCCAGAGAGAGATTACTGATGAGTAAGTGTCAGCCTGGGGAAACATGAAGAGGTCACCTTGGGTTCCAGAACTGCTTTAAGTGTTTCTTCAATGACCTGGAAAATGAAATAGTGAAAAGGCTCATCAAATTTGTAGATGAGTTCAATCTTCTGAAGAGAATAAAGACAGGGCTGCTCATGAAAGACGGATTTGGTGTTCAAAATGAACTTAGCAAATTAGAAAAGCAGTGAGAAATGAACTGAATGAAGTTCAGATGGGTCAAATTCAAGGTAGTGCAATGCAAGACAGAGAGCTAACTTAAAAGGATTCACAATGGTGATATATTTATAAAAATGAGAGGAAAGGTGATTTGAATTAATACTGAAAACACTCTCTATAGTAACCCTTTAGCAAAAGGAGTGGGGAATGATACCTGTATGCCAGCAGGACACAGGAGAAACAAACACATCTCTTGAATCTAGGGGTCCAAAATAGTTGCACAAAACTTTTCTATTTAGCACTTCATCAATAGTTAGTATTATACTAGATAGAATAGAAAAGGCCAGGTAACAATAGATATCAGAGAACCTACTGTGTACTGGGTGGGTCTGTTTGTTTTCCTAAAAGTGAAAAAGTCACTACTCCAGGGTAATAAATACACTCCAATGGAATGACACAGTTAAAAATATTATAAGCATATAGTGACACAAAGATTTCAGATAGTAAGAAATGCTATGAAGAAAATAAAACACACTGATACGATAGTATGACTTGGAGGGAATGGAGTCATGGAAGGAGTCAGTGAGTGTGTGGCATTTGATCTAAATGTAATAAAGATAGTCTTGAAAATATCAGAAGAGAATTTCAATCTGAGGAAAGAGCAAATGCCAAGTCTCAGAGCTGGAATAAGACTGGCAGGATGTAGAGTCAGAAAATGGCTGGAGTGGTCTGAGTGCCTCATGGATGCTGTGACATTTACTGTGAAAAGCAAGAGTAAGGAAGGAGCAGAGCTGGGAAGAAATGTTATGAGCGAGCTCTGTTTGCTTCAAGTGTGAGTTGCTTCTCAGGCATCTGAACCAGGATTTCCAGTATGGAGTTGAATATGTTAGACTGTGGCCTAGAGTTTAGTAAGAGGGTAGGAAAGAGAGATTTGGGAGGGAATCATAGAAAATCACTGTGCTTGGATATAGTGGAAATTTTGAAAAGTATATAGAGTATATAATGATGCATGGCCTTGCCGGCCACGTTAAATGGGCTGTATTACTGCAAATATATTATAAAGCAATTGCAGGATACTGTCCCCTGTCCCCCTCCCACCCCCCAGCCCCAACACTCAGGGCCTGAGTCATTTTATTCTACTTTCTAATGCAAAGTTCCTTACACACACACACACATGATTTTTAAGCAAGGGAAAGTGCCAAAATTCAAATTTCAGCTGAGCCTTATTATTTGTGGACCCTCATTGTTCATGGTTCCGTCTTTTCTACTCACTAAAATCTATGTGTAACTCCCAAGTCATTGTTGTGGGCCTTTCCTGGTCATTTGCAGATGAGCACAAAACTGAAAATTTTAGCCTCCAGAGGTGCACTTGCTCTGCTGTTGAAGATGATGGTTTGTCTACTTATTTCAGATCTTGTGCTGTAAATAAGTGTGCCCTTCTTGTGGTCCATTCAGTGCCACACTTTCCACATTTTCAAGCTTTGTGTTGCTGATTTTGCTGTTTAAAATGGACCCCAAGCATAGTGCCAAAGTGCTGGCTAGTGTTTCCGAGCTCCAAAAGGTTGAGATGTGCCTTAAGGGGAAAATATATGTGTGAGATAAGCTCTGTTCATCATGAGTAATAATGTTGACTGTGAGTTCAATGTTAATGACTCCACAATTCATATTATATAACATGTCTTTAAGAGAAATACACCAAAGACAAGATTATTTATTGTTCATGTGATGACAATTTTGTGACCAGAAGTTCACAGGAACCTAAGCCTGTATTTCCCCTAGGAACAGTGGTTCAGTATTCATTAATTCAATATTTGCAATGACTTTACAGAAAATAACTATCATGAATAACAAGAACTGACTGTAGGTCTGAGAAAAGGCTAAGCTGAATTATATTATGAGACAGTTGCATTTATTATAAGGAAGCTTTTCCTGTAGTTGTATAAAACATTGACAGAACTCTGACAAAAGGAAAAAGGTAATTCCTTTTTCAAATTATATATATATATATATAAAACAATTCAACTGGAAATTGAGGAATTTTAGCCCTCAGATTATATATAGCAGTTATTTTATTTTATTTGTCATTAGATAAATGTAAAGTGAAGTTTCAGTTGCCCTTTTCTACCTGCCCTTGAAACCAATGGATACAATTATGTGCATATCTGAGAGTAAAGCTAAATGCTTAGCAGTGTGCGACTGATACTCCTTGCTTCACTAAGTGTTGGCTGCTGCTGCTACTCTTGCTGCTGCAGTTCCAAATGCCCTGAGTGAAAACATCCTATTTAAACCCTGAGACGATACTCTCAAGGGACTAAGGAGACAACACTAAAACATGTTAAACAGGATATATTCCCTAAATGTAGGTGTGACCAGAACTGTCTCTGATTCTGTTTGTTGCTCCAGACAGAGTCCTCTTCTGTTGGTCACCCCAGGTGGCTCAATAAATAATATGCTCATGCTGCCCAGAGAATATTTTGTGAATATAGGATATGGATTTAGCGGTGAAGCAGTCACCACTTAGCCTTGGGAGCAGAGTTAGGTGAAAGGCCAGGAACTGGGCAATGTTCCAGGCTAGTGTGTTCTAAGCAGGAACCAAGTAGTTGGTTGAAATAAGGATCAAAGAGATGTTGGAACTAAAAGTCAGGGAGAGCTAGAAACTGTTAAAGCTTATAGATTAGGGTATTTGTAGTGATGGAAAATAACACCTCCATTTATTGTGGCTCTGTGGGAAAAAGGAGATAATGAGAAGACTGTGTGAAGACAGGTTTAGAGAAAGTTAGCAACTCACAAAATGTTTAAAAAAGTACATTTTTTAAAAATGTAAAAATAAAAAGGAAAGACCATGGAGATACAATGGAAACAGAAGAGAACTCAGTGAATGTAAGCGAATGAATGTAAGAACTAAGTGAATCTAATGTTGGTTTCACTCTTTATCTCCATTTCCTGCTGCCCCTTACTTTTCCTTCATGGCCTTCATTATTTCAGGAACCTAGTTTTCAGAACTTAAGCTTAGAATTATCTGTCCGATTGCCCTTTCTGGAACTGAGGTTTTCTTCTGATTCCAAAACCAAATGCTTTTAATCAACGTAGTATTCTGTTACCATTTTTATATACATTACTCTAAAAAAATGAATCAATAATTGAATTATAAATTGTCACAAAACACATTCAAATTCAAGCAACTCCTTTTGAGTTTTCATTTTAAGTGGTAAGATTTACATTGCATGTAGCACTTCAGCACTGTGTTTACCAATATTATTCAAATAGCACTGTTACTCTACTACAAATTCCATTATTTATATAATGATGGAATATGGGAAAGAAAAGCAATCTTTCCTCATCTTTCAAGAATGATGAGATAAGTTTCAAAAAACAATGGTGAATTTTGTTTATGGCAGCATGAAGTTCTCCAGGGACTTGAATCTTTTTAGTACATCTTAGAATCAGCAAAGGTAGAATAGAATCACATTTCCAGGAGGTTGCCTAATATTGTAAAAGGCTCTAGCTAAATCTCAAGTGAACTGCAATAACATTTTACTGCCCTGTTGCTATAGCTTTCCACATGTAAGTGTATACAAGCTGTTTGAAAGTTGAAGTGAACTTCAACTACATCATCGCTATATCTGTCCCATTAAAAGAAAAAAAAAATAATATATATTTCCAGTGAGTCTCAAAATCATAACCCAGATTTGAGTTCTTTTATTTTAAAAGGAAATTTATTGCAAGTGGTGATACATTAATCTGAGAGATTTTTAAAATTTAATTTAAAATATCAAACCTTATCTATCTAAAATAAGCAAAATATCAGTTAAGCTGTTGTTAAATGAAAAGTTGGAGAGGAATGCCAGGAATCCTAGGGAATAATCGGAATCTGGAAACTCACAAAAATTATATAGCTTATCTAGAATATTCATGTGTTTCTACATTTAATATATATGCTTCTAAAAAAAAAATAGTCAACAAGAATGGGGAAAAACACTTTCTAGAAACATTAAAGCTTTCTTATTTAGAGTTTCAAAAACACTACCACAAATATAAGTTGACCTTCCACTAAAACCTCAGCCTGTGTGAAGCATTCTGTCTCATGACCAGTGACATGGTGCAGTTTTTAGCACCCTTCCTTTCCCTTCAGGCTTCCCTTGTGGCTCAGCTGCTAAAGAATCCGCCTGCAATGTGGCAGACCTGGATTCGATCCCTGGGTTGGGAAGATCCCCTGGAAAAGGCAAAGGCTACTCACTCCAGCATTCTGTCTTGGAGAATTCCATGGACTCTATAGTCCATGGGGTCTCAAAGAGTCAGACACAACTGAGCGATTTGTACTTCACTTCCCCTCACTTAGGTCATGTTAGGCAGTAGTCAGACACAAGTTTTGGCGGAATAATGTTCAGTGTTAAAGGACTATTTTCAAAGTCTTTTCTGTTTCCTGCTGAAGAATATATTAGAAACTGTAAATAAAACCCAGGTTATATAAATTCCTTTCTAGCAGACATCATTTTCTCCTTACAGCACACTGAATCTTGGTAACACAACAGCTAATCAATTCTGGCAATTCAGTCATCAGATGTATTAATAAGTAAACTAATCCAGATGTTTTTCATTAAATGATGATACATCCAAATAGCTAATTGTACTGTAAATTAAATTTATATTTTCTGTGAACATACTTCCAAATGTATTTAAAGTTTATGAGGTGGTCATTTAGAATTTGGGAGTTTATCTATTTTCCCTATCAAAAAATAATACAAATGAAATATGAAGTGGAAATTCACCTAGAAGCACATTGCTTCAAGAAATTCCTTGAGACGTAGCTGTAGCCTTGAGGAGCCTTTCCCTGTTGCCTATAGAGTTTCTCCCAGTTAAATACTGCCTCAGTGCTATGGGCACACCAGCATTTTTATGGTTTCTGATATCCAGGATCTGGTATCTGCTTGTGTCACAGTTCTATTTATTTCTCTGCTATGTCTTGCAACTTAGGAAGAAATTCTGTTTTATGAAAAATACTTGTCCTACCATTGGGAGCCCCAGAGAAAGAAGCAAGAGGTTGAAATGGATGTGGTATATTATTTATGGTGGTATCCCACAAGCAAGATTTTGTATGACTACATATGGTGCAAGTATTGTTTTAATTCAACCCTTGGGACATCGATCCAATAATGTTGCCAAAATATACTTCTCAGAGTTCAGTGATAATAGAGTCTGAGGATAAGTTTTTAACTTATAGGTGGCATACTTTTTCTTCATATTTTACACACATGCCAATTTAAATATATGTCATAGAATTTGTGACTATTTTATGATTAAGTCTTAACTCTGATAAGTAACTATTTACTTTTTAGCAATAGTATTAAATTATGTTTTTATTAGGTTGGGATATTTTTCCTTTGTTTACAGTGCATCCAGATATACATGACATCTGTTCTTCTATTTAGGTGTTTAAACTTTTTCAAGCATAGGTACACAGTTTTTTTTGGTAAGTTGAATGCTTCTTATTCTCGGTGAAATATGAAATGTTCAAACATATTGCAATCTCCCATCAGAACTATTGCTTTCTCTGAATCTGTTTCAGGGGGTTTTGGCCCAAGCTTAGAGAGGTGTCCGCTGATTTTACAAGCCAAGCCTGACATATGTTTTTTTGCAGATCTCTACAATGGAATAAAGACATTTTTTAAATATTTAGGTCAAAGTAATGCTCAGGGGAAGAGCAAGTGTTTTCACTAAATCTTCATTTCACTTGAGGCTGGAGGGTCTATACCATGGTTTTATTTTGTGTTTTTCTCGATCAGAGTGTTACATATTACTATAAGTGAATCACATATTTGCCTTTCTCTTTTTATCTTGAATGAGTGTAAACAGAAGAGTGGCCTAGGTCAATGTACTTCCCATTAAAAGCCAAACAGTGTACACACTTTTTGTTTTTGTTTTCTTTCTCTTTCACAGCCCTCTACTCAAAAGGAAGTGGCAGGAAAACAATGAAAAATGACTTTTGGGCATGTAAATAATCATTTCCCAGACTTGTCACTTCTTATTAAAAACCTAAAGAAACTAGACACAGAAATTTTTCTTGTAACTCACATAGCTTCTCAGTTTAAATCTACTAGTACCAGTGTCTTTAAAATTCAAATAGTGTGGATGCAATTTGATTACAAGCTTACCAGAATTCATTCACTCAACTATTCACATGGATAAAATAATATGGTATTTAAACAGAGCCATGTCTGCAGACTGAATAATGGAAAATTTAATATTCTTTGTCTCACTAATGATTATAGCCTAAAATAGGTTACCTAGGCACTCTCCACCAGTGTCAGCAATTCATTTCTGAAAATCAGAAGTTCTGTGTGAAAATGATTCCTGAAAGCCCATTCCAAACTGTTTCAGTGGGAGAAATTATATCACTCATCAATCTCAAAACTTCAACCAATTTTCTAAAATGACTGTAGAATATAAATGACAAACTACCATGATAGGGTGTAATATGTTTTGAAACATTAGTTTCTTTTTTTTTTCCTTCATTTATTTTTATTAGTTGGAGGCTAATTACTTTACAATATTGTAGTGGTTTTTGTCATACATTGACATGAATCAGCCATGGGTTTACATGTATTCCCCATCCCGATCCCCCCTCGAACCTCCCTCTCCACCCGATTCCTCTTAGTTTCTTATCAACAAAAGAATGTTATGGCTTGTTTAAAAATAAGAACTAAGTGTAGTATGCTGCACTGCTTGCAAGCAACCTAAAACAAACATTCATTTATGATACAACATGTCAAATACAATGTAATGAGCATATTTTAGAAAAAATGCAGACAATGATGTACAACTATTGATTAAAAGATACTACATGATAGTTCTGGCTATCTCTTTGGCCTAAAAAGTGGCTTACAACCATATTACTATCTTTTACAATCCCAGTAGTTAGTTGATTGTGCTCAGCTGAGCATTATAGCTTAGGGTTTCCCATGTAATTGCAGTTAGATGGCAGCTTCATTGTAGTTATTGAAAGATTCCAAGATTGTTCATGCGCATAGCTGGCGGTTGATCTGGCTATTGCCCAGGAGCTGAATGGAACTGTTTCCTGGAGCACTTACACCTGGTCTCTCCATGGACTTCTCACAACATACTGGCTAACTTCAGATAGGAAACTGTAAGAACAACCACTGCAGGAGGTTCTGGCAGAATCTGTAATTTAGCCCTGAGAAACCTCAAAGCGTTATTTCTGTTGTATTCTCTTAGTTATACGTGAATCACCAAAGCCAGCTCAAAATAAAGGAGAGGGGGAGTAGATGTTTCCTCTTGGTATCAGGGGCAGTATTCACATGCAGGAAGTGAAGTCACTGACTCTGACCATATTTGAACATTATCTATCATGAAATTTGGCAAACTACAAGCTCCCAGATAATATCAACCATGCCACCTGAGTTGGACAGCATTAGGTAATTGTAACAGGGATTATATCTACTATCTAAACATATTTATAATCAGACAAAAGTCTTCTGTCTTATGCATAAATTTCCAGAAATAAACTTGCTAGCTGAGGTGGGGCCTTGAAACTTGGGAAAAAGTTCAGAAATAAGGTGGGAAAGGATGGCAGCAGAAATTGTGACTTGATGTGAAAGACAATGAGTTGGGTGAAAGAGGGATATTTGAGGTAAACAATTTTAGGTAAACTATTAGACTCGGAAGATCTAACTGAGATTTTTCCATTATTTTCATGTTTTTGTTAGCTTTATTGAACAAGGTTTAAAATATTTAAGGGATTTAAGAAAGTCTTTTTAATTTTAAAATTAATACAAAATGGAGCTTTGCTTACACTCCCATTTTTGTTTTTGTTTTATTGTTCTCTAATAATGGTATTACATCATCTTTGAATGGTATTATGAGACATCTGACCATTTTCAAAGAAAGGCTATCCTGGTACAATCAAAGATGATGCTTTTGGTCACGTAATCCATACTTCTTTAAATTGATTTCCAGTGTTTTCATTTACTGTTCTTCCAAGATTTTACCATTGTGGTCTTCTTCTGACTACTATTCCCATTTTTCTGGATGAAATCTAAACGCTCTTATCATTTTCTTTGATCACCTCCAAGTTAGTTATGGTTGCAAATGCAACAATTTCCCCATTGGCATCAACCACATTTTCAAAGCTTTTTAAATTGGCCACAAATGAAGGAATTCAGTTGGTCCATGTAAACGTTCATCATTTGTTGAAAACTCTCTGCTATGACTCCTCAGCGACCTCTAATACTTTCTTTTTATTGTAAAAGGTTTTTTTCCCAAAGGTCTTTTGGTGAACTTTCTTAGTCGGCATCCATACCCTACTTAGACTACATATTGCACAAGAAAATGAATATAATAGGTCTTAAGGGATGTAATACTCATCTATTCCATGGGATGAAAAAGTGGGCTGTGAAAGGAAGAAAGCCGCTTGAATGTTGTGACCATTTTACAACACTGCATGAATATCCAGGAACATTGTTGCTATTGTGAAAAGCCTTCTTTGTGAGATTTTTTGTGTGTATATTCTCCTTGGTGTGCACCAATTAGCATTGAATACAAGTCACAAAAACCTTCTCATCAACAAACATTGATGTTCATGTTCTAGACAGCTGGTGTTGTTCTGAGCATTTCTTGAGGGAAGAGAGTCTTACAGAATGATCACTAGAAAGGGTTTGAACTTAACCCCCAGCCATTAAGTCACTCTCACCTAGAGGCTTTGTGATCAGATATTTTCTTCTCTTGCTGTAAGATAAATGCTGAGAAAGGCATACACTCCAAAACAAAAGTGTTGTTGTTTTTTTTTTGAACACAGAATAATTACTCAGTGGTATAGAGCCTTCTTCATCAATAATTTTTCTTTTATTATAAATGAAACAGGAATATGGCATCCACCTCACTGTTAAGGGCAGCTGCTTTCTCAACCATTTTAAAAATAAGGAATATGGCTTGAAAAGGTAGCAAAATTAAGGACTTTCTCCTTAAATAGTTTATCCTAGACCACCTTTAGCTTTTCAAATACATTATTCACTTCTTGATCAACATAGTACAGAATCAGGTCTTGATCACTGGGGCTTAACATTCACTTTTTTAGGTTAACCCAAATCTTTTCTAACATAAAATGGTGTATTTCTGTCCCAGTACACATTTTACTCCCCAAATGCTTTATGACCTTTTGCTTATTTTTTTTTTTCACTCCTTGTTATTAGAGTACATAAGGTGGTAACTGAAATAGTAACCATGTACTTGAAGTCTTTGGTGGCTCTACTTTGTCAAGCAATATTATATCCATTTTCCTTCTATTGTAGGCACTCTTCTCACATACTTTACTTAGTCCCCCACACTTTTCTTCAAAGCTCTCTCAAACTTTTGAAGACAATTTATAACATGAGCCAAAAACATGGGCTAAGTAAAAGTAGGCATTAATAAAACTAGTTCAGGATATCTGTACAAGGAGAGAAAATAATGACACTAAGTATAATTCCATGATGACCCTTCTAGTGGTAGCAACATTTGGTGGTCACATCCCCTACATCCGCACTCAGAATACTTTTTAAAACATCTACCTGTGATTTTGCTAATCTACGGTTCTATTTGGAATGTAACATGAAACTTCCCCTCCCTATAATTTTGTAAAATGTTTACATTTGAAGATAGATACAATTTTTTCCTCAACAAGTATCAGTAGAGAGCTACATCAAAGATATATTTATGTTTTAAGGAATTTTGATATTAGAAACTAGGTAGTGTTCTACCAAGGAAGTTTACTGAAGACAGGATTTATAGTATATGACCATATAGAGTTTTAATTAAAAAGGTGTTTATGAAAAATTAATTCAGATAAGTTACAAACCATATATAAGTCTTTATTCACTTATTAAAATAAATAGCACTTGCTACACTCACCAAAATGATCTTAATATGAGAGATGTAGTTTGGTTATAGACAGAATGAACAGCATATGCTGAAATATACCTAATTGTGTTAGTGATATCTGAAACTGAAAGTCAAGAAATCAGAGTAATCTCATGGTTTTATCAATCAAGTATTTTAATAAAAGCTGTGGCAAATACCACCATCTTTCCACCAAATTGCATTTTTCCCTTCCAGGGTAACAGATAGCACAGGACTCAACTACCATCCCCAATCTCCTTGAAGGTGAATTGACCTAATTACTAAGTTCCTTTAATAGCACAAAGTCTGGGCTTATAAAAGTGTATATGTGGATAGCGTGTAATGGTACCTCATTGTGGTTTTGATTTGCATTTCTCTGATAATGAGTGATGTTGAGCATCTTTTCATGTGTTTGTTAGCCATCTGTATGTCTTCTGTGGAGAAATGTCTGTTTAGTTCTTTGGCCCATTTTTTGATTGGGTCATTTATTTTTCTGGAATTCAGCTGCAGGAGTTGCTTGTATATTTTTGAGATTAATCCTTTGTCTGTTTCTTCATTTGCTATTATTTTCTCCCAATCTGAGGGCTGTCTTTTCACCTTGCTTATAGTTTCCTTTGTTGTGCAAAAGCTTTTAAGTTTCATTAGGTCCCATTTGTTTAGTTTTGCTTTTATTTCCAATATTCTGGGAGGTGGGTCATAGAGGATCTGCTGTGTTTATGTCGGAGAGTGTTTTGCCTATGTTCTCCTCTAGGAGTTTTATAGTTTCTGGTCTTACATTTAGATCTTTAATCCATTTTGAGTTTATTTTTGTGTATGGTGTTAGAAAGTGTTCTGCTATCCAAAAGTCTACAAGCAATAAATGCTGGAGAGGGTGTGGAGAAAAGGGAACCCTCTTACACTGTTGGTGGGAATGCAAACTAGTACAGCCACTATGGAAAACAGTGTGGAGATTTCTTAAAAAACTGGAAATAGAACTGCCATATGACCCAGCAATCCCACTCCTGGGCATACACACCGAGGAAACCAGATCTGAAAGAGACACGTGCACCCCAATGTTCATCTCAGCACTGTTTATAATAGCCAGGACATGGAAGCAACCTAGATGCCCATCAGCAGACGAATGGATAAGGAAGCTGTGGTACATATACACCAAGGAATATTACTCAGCCATTAAAAAGAATTCATTTGAATCAGTTCTAATGAGATGGATGAAACTGGAGCCCATTATACAGACTGAAGTAAGCCAGAAAGATAAAGACCATTACAGCATACTAACACATATATATGGAATTTAGAAAGATGGTAACGATAACCCTATATGCAAAACAGAAAAAGAGACACAGAAATACAGAACAGACTTTCGAACTCTGTGGGAGAAGGTGAGGGTGGGATGTTTCGAAAGAACAGCATGTATACTATCTATGGTGAAACAGATCACCAGCCCAGGTGGGATGCATGAGACAAGTGCTCGGGCCTGGTGCACTGGGAAGACCCAGAGGAATCGGGTGGAGAGGGAGATGGGAGGGGGGATCGGGATGGGGAACACATGTAACTCTATGGCTGATTCATATCAATATATGACAAAACCCACTGAAATGTTGTGAAGTAATTAGCCTCCAACTAATAAAAAAAAAGAAAAAAAAAAAGAAAAAAATAAGTGTTTATGTGTCTCCTTCACCCTGACTTACCCTTTCTGCTGACTGGAGGTGGCAGGTGAAATGGTCTTAGGAAAAGGCAGATCCTGAGGGTTGTTGCATCACATGAAAGAGAGCTGCCTTCCAACGAGGAATGTCAACTTTACATCATTATGTGAACAGGAAATAAACTGCTTCATTGTTATGGCAGTTTAGCCTACCCTAACTATTATAAAAGCAAGTTAATATATTGACATTTTTGTGCAGAAATTTCAGCTTGTAAATGTTTGACTTTTCCATTGAGAAAGTCAGAATTATATTCAGTCATGTAAAAAGTCAGAAATGCAGAATTTTCAACTTGTGTCTAACCTCCAAATATGCTAATTGTTTTTATAATTTTGTTTGTATTTCTTCTCTGAGAATCTTTAACATATGGTATGATTGCTAAATTTTGTCATTACTTTTTATTTTACTTTATACTTGGCTTGTGTGAAGTTCTTCCTTACACAGAAACTATAAAACTATAAAAACAAGGGCATATCATATATGTTGTATATTGGTCCATTCACCTGACATCCTCTCGACATATTACAAGTTCATAACAGATGTCTGTTAGGTGGAATTGAGAACTTGTCTTTTCTACCATGATGCCTTCACAGTGTAATTATTGCTCTTTGCCCATAAATTGATAATATATGAAAAAAAATCACATTCATTTCAGGCATCAAAGTGTATAATTTTCATGTTTTTCCTTTTTTACCTTGGAAATGAAGAGACTATTAATTTTTAAAAGAACTCATCATGACACTAATTTATCTTGGAGTCACTTTGAGATATTTTTTTTTTCTTTTTTTGTTTGGTAGTTAAAGTTACCAAGTGTGATTTCCAATCATCATCACATATTATGTTATTTTAAATTACTTTATAATGGTTCATCATCACAAAATTGAAACAAAATTAATTGTGAAGACTATTATATCAGTACAATAAATTACCAAATTCTTATTTTCTCAACACAATACTTTAAGTTACCTTCAGAATATCAGTTACAAATAAATAGAAACCAAGTAATTTCTATTTGGGCAACAGTTTTCATTCTAAACTTAAATATACTATAAACAAACACAGACTTTCAGTGCATATATGATATATAATGAAAATATATTTGTAAATAACCCTGCCTAACAACATCATTTAAAATAATATTTCATGAACCATAGCGGGTGCAGTGAAAAAAAAATCAACAATGTTCTTAATTTCCTTTTTATTATATATTTTAAAATGTACTTTTTCATAGGTATCAGTAATTATTACCCAGCCAGAACAGGAACAGCTTGCTGTTAATTTTTATGTGGCTAAACCACTCATGGAATAAGCACATTTTGAAAAATAAACTGAAAAATGTGTGTTTGTCCCCAAAATAGTACTTTCATTAGTGGTTTATATCTTTTTCTGTTTTTTACTTGTTTTAAGGCTACAATTAGCAACATGCTTGTTGCTAATCAAACACTGCCTAGAGTACTGTATGGCTATAAATAAATAAATAATAATTCTTCTGAGTTCTTTGCCTATGTCTTCATGCACTTCATTTGAAGTAACTAATGATATGAATGGCTTATAAGAGCATAATAATTTAGAGCAAACTTGCATTTTGCTGAGTCATTTTAATGTAGCTTTTGGCATTTTTTATTCCAATGGCAGAACATGGACAGTCATGTCTTAAAACTTATCAACAAAATTAAAAAAACAAAGAAATAAACAAGAAAGAACTAGACAGCTTGCCAAAGAATTCTTTCCAGCAATCAATCTCCCTCCTTTGCTAGAAAAAAAAGTATCCAGAAAGACTGACATGAGTTTTTTTTTTTAAGACTTTTCAACACCTGAAGTTATGCTAGCAATTCTTGCTAAAGTTAATGGAAAATCTGTTGGTTTCCCTAGGACAATCTTATTCTGTCCTTGGATCTGTCTCTATGACAATTAAGGCCAATAAGACTACAGAGATGGATGAACTGCGTTCTCTTTTGTGTTGTTTGTGTGGAATTTGAGATGATAATTCCTCATTTACATGTAGAGGATGCAAAGCGATGCCTATATTACCAAAGAACTAGGAACTATGGGATTCTTGTCATTTATCTTACTTACATAGCATCCATGTCCTATTTCCCTCTCTAAGTCATGAATAATATTGTGGAATTTAAGTAATATGCCATGTATATGGTCTCAGTGCTATTTATGTTCTGTTACTATTCAGTTTCTATGGCCATAGGAAAACTTCATAGTAGAATAGTTGGCTTTGGCATCACTGTCCAATGTTTAAGACACTCACTGCACAGAATCTTTCTTATTCATAGAGAAGGAGTATTCACCAATTAAGGGCAGTATACATTGCCCTTATGTTTACTCCAGCACAACTTGCTGGTATGATTTCTGAGTGTGTGAGTGGGGAAGATAACATTTCCACCTTAATTTATTTGCTCAAAAATTATTTTAACATACAATGGGAGCAAACGAAAAATGTTGATGCCATGTTAATCTCTCCCCCCCTTTTTTTTTCCCTACAAAATAGTTTACTGTAATGGAGAGGGAAATGGCAACCCACTCCAGTACTCTTGCCTGGGAAGTCTCACGGATGGAGGAGTCTGGTAGGCTGCAGTCTCTGGGGTCACGACGAGTCGGACACGACTGAGCGATTTCATTTTCACTTTTCACTTTCATGCATTGGAGAAGGAAATGGCAACCCACTCCGGTGTTCTTGCATGGAGAATCCCAGGGATGGGGGAGCCTGGTGGGCTGCCGTCTATGGGGTCGCACAGAGTCGGACATGACTGAGGCGACTTAGCAGCAGCAGCAGCAGCGGCCAGCAGTTTACTGTAAAAACTGGTCAGAATTCCTTTGCACCACTTTTGAGGTATTGCCTTATATTAGAACTGTTAAGTTCCCAGGAATTAATCATAAATGCTATGTTTTAATCCTGTTAAAGAAGCATCACAATTTTTTGAAGGATCTACAATTAGGGTAGACTTTACAGACTTTGTGGAGATTAAGATGTGGAAATTCACTCTGAGTGATAAAGTCCTTGAGGTGACTTTCATACAGAGGGCTATAAAAAGACAGCAGGTGACTTCTCTTCAAAGGACTGTATGTCTTCCATATTTAATATGTTTCAATTCCACAAATTTATTTTATTATCATCTAAATGAAAGCTTATGATCTTGCCTGAGCAAAATTGAGAAGGGAAATCTAGACAGAAAGATATACTAAATATCTTTATTATATAAAAAGTAATTGTAGACTTAATTTAAAATGAGCAGATATTTTTTTTTAATTTATCATTTGCATATTTTAAATGGTCTTCTAATGTTTTCCAACATTTATGAACATCGCCCACCAAATTGAGTCAAGCTGTTTATACACAAGTAACTTGGTAAACTAGTTATAAAGGACATTGACAAAATATATATTTCCTTTTGACCCCACTATATTCACACCTAAGAATGAATACAAAGGAATTGAGTGAAGTAAGCACTGTAGATTCAAAGTAATATCTATAAAGATTCTATCATGTTACTATTTATGATAGGAAAAAGCTGCCAACAGCCTAACTGTGGAATGCTGCTGCTGCTAAGTCGCTTCAGTCGTGTCCAACTCTGTGTGACCACATAGACGGCAGCCCACCAGGCTCCCCCGTCCCTGGGATTCTCCAGTCAAGAATATGGGAGTGGGTTGCCTTTTCCTTCTCCAATGCATGAAAGTGAAAAGTGAAAGTGTAGTCACTTAGTGGTGTCTGACTCCTAGCGACCCCCTGGACTACAGCCTACCAGGCTCCTCCATCCATGGGATTTTCCAGGCAAGAATACTGGAGTGGGGTGCCATTGCCTTCTCCGAACTGTGGAATAATGGATAAATAATTAAGAAAGCATTAATTGATCCCGACAAGGATGTTGTACATATTTCTTTACATAGAAAGGCGTTCTTATAATTTGTTGTTGTTATTCAGTCACTAAGTCGTGTCTGACTCTTTGTGACTACATGGACTGTAGCGCGCCAAGCTCCTTTGTCCGTGAGATTTTCCAGGCAAGAATACTGGAGTGGGTTGCCATTTTCTCCTCCAGGGGATCTTCCTGACCCAGGGGTTGAACCCACGTCTCCTGCATTGGCAAGTGATTCTTTAATACTGAGCCACCATTCTTATAATATCAACCAAATAAAACATTATAAAATAGTATGTGAAGTATAAACTTACTTTTAATGGAATATACATAAATTCAAATATTTCTAGAAAAACATAAAAAATTTTAAATTAAAAGCAATAATCAGATGTCTAACACTAGTGATAACAACTCTGATAGAACTTGATTGTCAGATATTGTATACTTGCATTGTATTGTATACCCTTTTTACACATTCTATTTTGGAGGAGAAATACTTGGTAGTTAAATGCAAAGTGCTTTAATTTCTATGGAGTGTTAAGGTTGAATTAACAAAATATTTATACATGTTCATGAGCCATAACCTTTATCACTTTACTAATGGAAAAGATTTCATGACGCCAGTAGAAAGATTGCAGATAAACGTGGCTTTAACTAACCAGTTCTTGGCATGTAAAGAGTAACAAATAAAATCAGAAACTCAACAAAGAGGTCATCCACAGCACTGAAAACTTCTTCAGAATAAACATCTACTTATATGGGCCGTTTTACTATGTTCTGGATTTGTTCATTTGATCAGAAAACTTTTTGCCAAGATTTATTAAAAAAAAAGAAAAAACTTTGAAAAGAATGTTGAAGCTATCTTTAGCTCAAAAAATACCTCTTTCTCAGTTTTGCCTCATTAACCATCATTTCCTTATTAGACATAGGAAGTTGTGTTTGGAGTTGCTTTAAATTTTGTCATGCCAATCAACTTGGGTTTTGGAGGAAAAGGGTCTTGAAAGATATTAAAAATTGGACATGAATGCTTGAAGATTCTTCTTTTTTGTTGGAGTCAGTAGTAGTTGGGCCCCAAGTTCTGAGGAGGCAGGTGGGCCAGGCAGGCCCTAGGAAAGGCAGCGACACTCAGCCCCCCACACTACGCCATCCTGGAGAAAGCGCTGAACTGTCGTATTTCTCAAGCCCCTCTTTTCACCCCTCTCTTTAAGACAGATATTCCCTTCCCATCCAAGATGCTCCTTTTCCTTCTCTTTCTCAGCCCCTCCTGGCACTGAGTCCCCTGCCCAGGGGTACCCGGTCTTCTTGCTTCTTCCCACCATAGTGTCAGGCAGCTGGCTGATTTTGTATAATACTGGGTTGGCAGACAGTGATTTTTTTTTCTTTTTTTTTGGTTAAGTTAAACAGGCTCAACTTTGTTTGCTCTACTTAAAAGACACAAGATAGTGTTATAAATGTTATCATGTCAGTCAGTCTTGTCAGTCGTGTCTGACTCTTTGTGACCCCACAGACTGTACAGACCATGGAATTCTCTAGGCCAGAAAACTGGAGTGGGTAGCCTTTCCCTTCTCCAGGGGATCTTCCCAACCCAGGTATTGAACACAGGTCACCTGCATTGTAGGCAGATTCTTTATCAACTGAACTATCAGGGAAACCCACAAGATAATGTTATACATGTTAAATAATTAAATGTATAGACTATGAAAAGAGAATAAGAAGGAAAAGAAGGTAATCTTGCCATTTGTGACGACATGGATGGCCTGTGGGAGCATTATGCTGAGGGAAATAAGTTAGAAAAAGGCAAATACCATACGATCTTACTTACGTGTGGAATCTTAAAGACAAAATGAATCAAAGCAAAACAACAATAACAAAAACAACCTCAAAGATACAGAGAACATGTTAGTGATTGCCAGAGGCAGGGGGTTGGGGATAGTGTGAAATGGGTGAGAGTGATCAAAAGATATAAACCTCCAGTTATAAAACAAATGTCATAGGATGTAACATACAGTCTGGTGACAGTTAATAATACTGTATTGTACATTTTAAAGTTGCTAACAGAATAAATCTTAAAAGTTCTCATCACAAGAAAAATAACAAAAGTCTATGTGTGGTGATGAATGTTAGCTAGAATTATTGCTGTAATAATTTCACAGTATGTACAGATATTGAATTATAATGTTGCATACCTTAATACACATAATGTTATACGCCAGTAATTAAAAAAAAAAAAAGGAGGCAGGAGACAAGATTGTTGTTCTCATGATGGGACAACAGAACTTATAGACATTCCACGTATTTATTCCAGAGATATTTCCAGCTTACTGTGTATTAACCCTGAATTCTCAACTATTAGAGCCTGAACACAAAGATGAACTTTGGAAGTTTGGTGAATCATTTTAGCCTGCATGAAAACATTTTTAGCTGAAATCTAAGTAAAAAAGTAACATGGTCTAAAATATTAAACTCATTTTAAAGATGTTTTTCAGTTTAAACATTTTTTTGGCATTTTGTATATCGCACATCATAACTGTTGCCTACATGCTTGTAGGTAGGAAGTGAATAACCTAGGAAATCAGTACAGAAAACAATAATTGTGATAAACACATATGAGAAGCATGGTTGCTTTTTCCATTTGAGAAGCTGTCATTATTTCAAAGCATAGAATTAAGTACTTCCTTGGAGTAAGAAATATGGAAAGAGTGTTAAAAATTGCTGAGAAGGCAATTTTGGTGACCAAACACCTTATTCTTAAATATAAAGCCTGACAAAGTAATGAGCAAAATGTGTATGTGAGCCTGATGGATATAATTTTTATTTTATCCTCACACCTGTATAAAACATTGCTGTAGTTAAAGATATTGGTGTGAATATTCAAGTCTTACTCAAGCCAACAGGGAATGTTAAGATTAATAATGCATGTCAAATAAGAGAAGCAAATAGTATGGATCCAGCTGTGAATATGTTTGCCTTGTTTCTAGCTTTAGTTCAGTATTTTTCCTCTTTCTGTCAATTAAATTTTTCTTAGGAGAGCAACCTTTATTACATTGATGAGATGAGTTTATAAGATTTTACTCCAAGCAGAATACTGCCATTAAGAAAATTCCAATTTTTGTGGGTTTTTTTTTGGGGGGGGGGGATGTATTAATTTACAAAAATAGAAAAGCCTTATGTTTAATGTGCTACTCTTGACCTGAGATCAAAATCTTGGATTTGTCTTTAATGGAGGGATTTTGCTCTGCCCTGCAGTGTTTATGACCAAAGAATATATTTGTTTCCTCCATCACTGCTGTGGGGTTATCACATGCAACTGGCTTAAGCAAATGGAAAGTACATTACTACTACACACCCATCTCTGAGTCCAGATGAGAAACAAAACAATTGGACCATAAATGTCATCATTAGCTTGATTTTATATATATGCACATAAATTAAATGTGTGTTTAGTGTACATATTTGGCAATAAGTCAAAAAATAATCTCATAGCATCTTTAATAACTCTTATTTAAGCAAAATATGGCATGAAGAAGTAATGTGATCCAGAACTCTGAGTAATCCCAGCCACAGTTCACTAGGATTTTCAGTAGTTATTGAAGCCTATGAATGTTTCTAGCTTTTCTTTCAGTCTCTCTGAAAACAGGTCTGTCCTTGAGGTGTCAGATTAACACTCCACTCGGAAGACAAATTGTTCGTGGGCACAGTGGACATATGAGAGCCATTAGATAGTGTGCTCTGCATTCTTGAAAAATGAAAAATTCTCAGCAACATTACATTTTATAAATGCAAGATGTTTATTATTACGGTACCAGCAATAAATGTTTAGAAACTGGAGAGGGTTCACAATGGTTCTGACTAGGAACATATGCCTATCAAGTTCATTGGAAGCGGAGCCATTGATTTTTGGCATTAAACAAAGGGTCTGGAAGCTATTATGCATTTGGGCTTCTATGAGTATTTAATTATATCAATAGGAGAACACAATTTCTGTTGTGTGCCTAGTGATGAATGTCTCCATTTATTCATGTTACTGTGCATGATAGATGAGTTTAAACCAGATGCTGTAACTTTCTTGCAATTTGAGCAAATTATTTAAATCATTTTCTTGAAAATTTAGAGGATGCCTTCACAGACATCATTGAAGAAACCTTGCTCATGGAATCTCTTTACAGATTTCCCTCAGGAAAATATGCAAATTCACACACACACACACACACACACACACACACACAAACCTGCACATAAACGTTTCCATGTCTTGATGTAAACTGGTAAAGGCTACTGTACTGCTCTTACCCTTATGCACTTCCTAGATCTGCCATATTTCTGCCTTAAAATGATGCCTGCTTGGATTGTGATTACTACTGTATATTTTATATTCACCACTGCATAATAAGACATAATTTAATGATACAATCCAAAGCCTGTTGTCTGGCTGCTTTCTTCCAATGTAACTGCAGTTAAGATATTGACTCAAGCCCTATTCTTTTGAGTAAGATGATTTTACATACACAGTGAAAATCTTTTAAAGAAATTCATTGCTTGTGAAAATAAGAGAAACAGATTTTATATTTAAACCAACACTTTGCCCAGCACCTAGAACGTGAGGACAGTAAATGGCTTTCATCTCATAAAGGCATAATAGATATATATATATATATATATATATATATATATATATATAATGAGGGAATAAATGAGGTTATGGAAGGCGCCAAACAAATGGGAAAAGAAAAACAGTTGAAAATGGTACAATATTCAAAGGCAAAATGAAATTCTATTTATCTATTTATCATTTAAAATCCAGAATGATTGCTATACAAATGTTTATAAGGAGTCTTCAGAAAAATGGAGGAATTTTTTAGCAGCTACCTATCTGTTGGGACCTATGGTCAAGGAGCCTCAGTGTATTTCAACTATACTGAGTTCAACGTCTTTTCACTAAGGTCAGAAGCTAAGTTTTCAAATCACTAGGTAGTTTTATTGTCTCATGACAACCAAATGCATGCAAGTCTGATTCATTCAAAAAAAGTACTTTTAAAATTAACTAAAGTGAGAATCTGGTGGCAAATTGGTCATTCAAGATTTCTAATTTTCCTATCATATTCTTAAACAGACTTAGTTAATGATTTATTTTTACACAAGACCAAGTTTATCAAGAAAGACCTAACATATAATTTGAGTTTGGGTTGCCATAAATAATACAATTTAAAAAAATGATTAAACAGTTCAAGTACACAGAACAGTTGAGATCAGTCCAACCAAACTATAGTTTATCACATCTGTACACAGAAACCTCTGAATGTTCCATGAAATCAAACATCAGTGACAACAGTATGAAAGATTTATTTTTTAAGTGTTCAAATGCTTATTACACAAGTGGACACAAAATGTCACTAATATTAAATCCTATTTGGAATAAGGAATAATTGTATTGATAGTTCAGAGAACAGCTTATAGTAGAGCAAAACCCATGAAAGATGAAGTAATATCTTTTCAGAACAGTTTCACCTTATTTGCTAAGATATTATTTTAATATTAATAAAACATTTATTGAAAATCAAATAATTATTAAAATATGGCTTTAACATACAACAAAAGTAAATATATATGATCTTAAAGGATATTTTAAATCTGTGAGGGTATATTTATGAGGTGCCACCACAATTACAAACAACACATATATTTTGTTGCTGTTGTTATTTAATTGATAAGTCATATTGGACTCTTTTGTGACCCTATGGACTGCAGCCTGCCAGGCTCCTCTGGCAAAAATAAAAGACAGCCTCTCCCACGAAGTATAAAGAATCTGCCTGCAATGCTGGAAATCTGGGTTTGATCCCTGGGTTGGGAAGATCCCCTGTAGGAGGGCATGGCAACTCACTCCAGTATTCTTGCCTGGAGAATTCCATGAACAGAGGAGCCTGGCAGGCTGCAGTCCATGGGGTCTCAAAGAGTTGGACATGACTGAATGACGAAGCACAGCACAGCCTTCCAGATTCAGTTCAGTTCAGTTCAGTCACTCAGTTGTGTCCGACTCTTTGCGACCCCATGGACTGCAGCTCACCAGGCCTCCCTGTCCATCACCAACTCCCAGAGTTTACTCAAACTCATATCGAATTGGTGATGTCATCTAATCATCTCATCCTCTGTCATCCCCTTCTCCTCCTGCCTTCAATCTTTCCCAGCATCAGGGTCTTTGAAAATGAGTCAGCTCTTTGCATCAGGTGGCCAAAGTATTGGAGTTTCAGCTTCAACATCAGTCCTTCCAATGAACATTCAGGACTGATTTCCTTTAGGATGGGCTGGTTGGATCTCCATGCTGTCCAAGGGACTCTCAAGAGTCTTTTCCAACACCACAGTTCAAAAGCATCAATTCTTCGGTGCTCAGCTTTCTTTATAATCCAATTCTCACATCCATACATGACCACTGGAGAAACCATAGCCTTGCCTAGACAGACCTTTGTTGGCAAAGTAATGTCTCTGCTTTTTAATATGCTGTCTAATTGGTCATAACTTTCCTTTCAAGGAGCAAGTGTCTTTTAATTTCATGGCTGCAATCACCATTTGCAGTGATTTTGGAGCCCCCAAAAATAAAGTCAGCCACTGTTTCCATTGTTTCCCCATCTATTTGCCATGAAGTGATGGGACTGCATGCCATGAGCTTGGCATTCTGAATGTTGAGCTTTAAGCCAACTTTTTCACTCTCATCTTTCACTTTCATCAAGAGGCTCTTTAGTTCTTATTCACTTTCTGCCATAAGGGAAGTAGCCTTCCAGGTAAGTTTACATTTTTTCAAAGTTCTGAGTCACTACTTCTCAATGGGTAATAGTAGTCATTATCCATTTCATTTTCTTGTTGTACCCATATACTGCTGCTGCTGCTAAGTCGTGTCAGTCGTGTCTGACTCTGTGCGACCCCATAGACGGCAGCCCACCAGGCTCCTCTGTCCCTGGGATTCTCCAGGCAAGAATACTGGAGTGGGCTGCCATTTCCTTCTCCAATGCACGAAAGTGAAAAGCAAAAGTGAAGTCGCTCAGTCTGTCCAAATCTTCGCAACCCCATGGGCTGTATCCTACCAGGCTCCTCTGTCCATGGGCTTTTCCAGGCAAGAGTACTGGAGTGGGGTGCCATTGCCTTCTCCATTGTACCCATATATTCCTTCTTTTTTGTGGCTTTTGACACATGATTTATTTGTTCTATTTACACTTCTTTACTCCTGCCTCCACGATAGGGGATAGTTTGGAGGAATAAAACCAAAATAGACTCTGATTTAGATTTAGCAATAGAATTGGAATGCTCATTTCTAAAATAATTGTAACTATATAATTTAGAGAATTATTTTAAAATGAAAAAAATAATGTATATTAGATCCCTCCTCCATTGTGTAGGCTCTCAGAAAATCTAATCTAGAAGCAATCATTATCTGTCTTCTCCAGACTCTTAAGTGGGTAGAATTTTTTTGTGGTCTCATTTAGTATTTCTTACCATTGGGAAAATGGTTAAAAAAACCACAAGTCTGGATCACTTCAAGTGGCAGAGTAGCCAGCAAAACTGAAATTCAAATGAATCTTAAAGCTTACATTGATTAAAAAAATCAAATCACCTTTGTGTATTCACTTTTTTTTTTCCTATTTAATGACTTAAGTAAAAGTTAAATACTGAATCTAGTATGAGGGAATCAAGGATGAATTTACATGTTTAAGTCAGAAGCAGTTGAGGGAGTTTGGAAAAGTTTTTAAAGTTCAGCAAAAAAATAGGATATCTTCAAAAAATTAAATACTGTGACTTTGTACTGAATGTTAGAACATAGTAGGTATCATAGTAGGTATTCAAGTTCAGAAATATTTTCCACATAGCTGGTACAAAAACCGTGTAAAGAAGGTACCTTGCTAGTGCTATAAGCATAAACCCATGTGAGAAAAAGTGAAGGAAACAGAAGGGCAAAAGGGAGTATCAAAACTAGGTCATTACTAATGGGTTAGAAACCAGATGATGGATACTCCCATATACTGCATAATTATTAATTGAAGCCATCAAATGGTCTAATTACTTTAATATGTTTTTGCATCTATTTTCTCCCTTGATACATTTTCTTGCTCTGAATGACAGTACTTGGAACAAGATTAAAGAATTTTTTTTTTTTGACAAAAGCAGATGAAATGATCCTTTTCTTTCTTTTGTAATCATTGCTTCCATGGTAATCTAGGAGTTTAGATAACTCATGTTACAACTATCAAGAATTTAATATGACTCAGGGAGGAGAAATGCTTCTTTTTTAGGTATTTATGGTAGAAGAATATGAAGAATGGTTTTCAAAAGACTCCTTAATAATACTGGTTTTTATGTACTAGCGCTAGTGTCTCAAAAGTATAAATTTGACGGCTCCATTACTGCAATCTCAATTTCAGGTTAAGAATTTTGTCATTTAAATTGTCTGTTTATAAAAAAAATTGTTTGTTTATGGTATAATTAAGTCTTAGCACTTTTAAAGAGCTCTAACATCTTATTTCTGATAAGATAGATATTCTTTTAGATTGCTTGGCTTGCCTTAATTAGGTTCCTTTTGTACCTAATTCCATTATTTCAATAAGTGTATCTAATAGTAAACACCCTGAGAATATAAAGTATTTGATATAGTAATAGGAGAAGGAGGATGAGAAAAAGTAGTAGCAGCAGTAACAAACAGTGTTTGTTTGCAATATTCTATAATCCATCCTATGTTTCAAGGGTATCATCTAATCCTATGAGTAAATTTAAAGATGAAGTAATTGAAGCTTAGAAAGATTACATAATTTACCCAGTGTCACCTAGCAAGTAAGTGGTAAAGTCAGTTTGGATATTAATACCATTACTCATTTAACTATACAAACCAATTTTTACTCTTTTTGGCTTAAATCTCAACATTCAGAAAACTAAATCATGGCATCCAGTCCCATCACTTCATGGCAAATAGATGGGGAAACAGTGGAAACAGTGGCTGACTTTATTTTTCTGGGCTTCAAAATCACTGCAGATGGTGGTTGCAGCCATGAAATTAAAAGACACTTACTCCTTGGAAGGAAAGTTATGACCAACCTAGACAGCATATTAAAAAGCAGAGACATTACTTTGCCAAGAAAGGTCTGTTTAGTTGAGGCTATGGTTTCTCCAGTGGTCAGGTAGGGATGTGAGAGTTGGACTATAAAGAAAGCTGAGCACCAAAAAATTGATGCTTTTGAACTGTGATGTTGGAGAAGACTCTTGAGAGTCCCTTGGACTGCAAGGAGATCCAACCAGTCCATCCTAAAGGAGATCAGTCCTGGGTGTTCATTGAAAGGACTGATGTTGAAGCTGAAACTCCAATACTTTGGCCACCTGATGCAAAGAGCTGACTCATTGGAAAAGATCCTGATTCTGGGAAAGATTGAGGGCAGGAGGAGAAGGGAATGACTGAAGATGAGATGGTTGGATGGCATCACTGACTCAATGGACATGGGTTTGGGTGGACTCAGGGAGTTGGTGATGAACAGGGAGGACTGGCGTGCTGTGGTTCATGGGGTCGCGAAGAGTCGGAGATGACTGAGCGACTGAACTGAACTGAACTGAATCTATTATTTAGTTTAGGAAATCATTCACTCTATTCCCCTCTTTGGTGGAACTACTGTTTAATATTTTTATTCCTGTTACTGTATGGTCCATTTATTGCGACCCTCACTAGACCATGGTCATGAAAAAGAATCACCCGTTTTCACCTATAGTATTTCAATGTAGAATTCCTACTTGAGGGGAGTTTAGCTTTGCTCTCCTGTCATCCAAAACATCAGCGTTGACTTCCGTTGCCACTTCCCAACAGCAGTGTAGAACAGTTTTCCACAGCTAGTGCGTCACCCGCTGACTGCTTGAGGAATGGCTGCCTGTGCGTCCTGCTGCGCCGCCCTGCTGTTGCCACAGCGGCATCCTGTCTAAGGTGACTGCCTGCCTTCTCAGGGCCACGGGGAAAGCCACACCAGTTTGTGAGAACAGGATTTGCCTAGTGTTTATAATCTTGGGAAGAGGTTGATTACAGTCCAGGATACTATAGGTCTCTGATTTGAGGTGAGGAGGGCTACAGTCTATCTGGATGCAGTATGAGACTGGGCCGACACTTTGAGGGTGGAGAGTTCTGGATCTATTCCAACAATGGGGGTGGGCCACCATAATGAGACAGAAACAAATAAACCGAGTGGTGACAAAAGTGCGTGGCGATACTCAGGTGACAGCACAGTAAATCAATACTACGTGGGACAATTTACCAAAGAGATTACTGCGTATTCTTTTCATGAAATGTTGGGTGTTATCCAATTGACTCTCAGAGATTATCTGATTCTGTGGGTGTGTGTGACTATTGTCTAGGCTGTTTTATAGCTCTGTGGGTGAGATTAACTGGTAGAAACCTGATAACACTGTAAATGATTCTCACCTTTAATCAATGCAAAGAATTCCTGTCTACAGCAGTGCAAATTAATTTTGTTTGATTGAGATACAATTGACCTGCACTAGGTGGAAAAGATAACTCCAAATGCAGCAATTGTTCTGTGAGGAATGAGCAGAGTGAGAGGAGCCACTAGCTGAAATTACATATATGGAGAAGCCAAAACAGGGTTGAAAGACATATTCCAAACCAGTGTGACCCAAGAAGGACACAAGTTGGCCATGGGGTACTGGGGAAGACAGTATTACTCAAGGAATATCTTTGATATGCACTGATTTTATATTTGCATGAAAGTCGTGTCTTTAACATTTTGAAAATTATACTTGGGCAACACATTACAGCAACATGGGACTATTCTTCATCATAAATGCTTTGTTTGTTACAAAATAATCAAACTTTAGGTGACTTATTGTCAAGTCATAGATAATTTGTGACTAGATTTCTTTTCAATATATCCTAAAGCTCTGTCTTCAATATATAACACCCTTTACCTCCAGCCAGGTAGTTAAGTGGTAGGTGGCAGTGTGTTAGGAATAAAATCAGAGGCCTGGAGAAACACAAGGTCAAAGGTTTAAATAAGTGGTCACAACAGGAGAAAGTTCATTGGTTCATTTTTGAATGCAGAGTAAGCAATTATGGCTAAACTTAATCACAATATAGGGTACATAAAAGATATATATGCTACAAAAGGAGGCTTTTATCTAAGAAATTTGGAAATACATACATCACATCATTTACTTGACAGAAATCCATTTCTGAAAATTCAGATTCTTTATGAAAATGCTAACTGTGGACTTGTATTAATTTCATGTGGCCATTGTGACAAGTTATCACAAACTGGGTGGCATAAAACAGCAGAAATATCTTCTCACAGCTCTGGAGACCAGAAATCTGAAATCAGTATTACTGGTCCACAAACAAGGTGTTGGTAGAGTCACACTCCCTTCAGAGGCTCTAGGGAAGAATCTACTTCTTGCTTCTTTCATTAATGTAATTACATTTGCAAAGACTGCTTTTACATATAAGGTAACATTTACAGGTTCCATCTATTAGAACCTTATATACTTTGGAAGGTGTTATTCAGCCTACTAGAGGATTCATTTTTTAATCAAGTTGGAAAAACTATAATTAGCTACATATTAAACCAAAATCCTCATCCAATATTTGTTAACTACAACACAGTAAAGCATGTTTGTGTAAGAAATATACTACCAATGTGCATCTAAAGTACATAAAACATTATTTTCTAATCACTAAACAATGAATAAGATAGTTATAAAAATAGTTGCTATACTTCATAACATGCACATTTTTGGCTCCAGCAGCATTTCCTTTACTGATTCTCAGGGCATCCTTCAAGATATCTACATGAGATTCTGAGCTCTACCCACAATATTTGGGGTGTAACACTAGGCTTTTTTGAATATATTTTTGGTTGTTTACTATGTTTTATTTTATTGAGGAGATGAAATTTATTTTTTCCTAATATTATTTTCAGCTAAAATATCAAGAACATTCTACTAGGCTATATTCACCAAGAATATGTCCATAATGAGAATGGTGTATTCTCAGAACTGGACTTTGAGTCATAATGGATCATATCATAAGCAGGTTAGAAAAGAGAAACAAGTTCTCTTTAAAGAGAAAGAACAGTTCTCAAATAAAGAGATGACTATTGTGACCAGACTGTATATTTTAAATCCACCAAATTGGAATTGTCAATTTTTAAACCATTTAAGAAAAGGTATAAAGGACAACAATGTCAGAGTCTATACAAGTACTGGTCTACCTTCCATTCAACCCAATTATCATTTGCTTCCCAAGTTTTTTAGTTTTTGTTTTCATTCAAAGACAGACTATTTTGACAGCTATCTTCCTTCTTAAAAATGTAGCATTCTAATTTTATATATCAGTCTCTGGTGATGTAAGTAAGCAGATATAATCAACTTTGGATGTTAACAATTTTGAATTTTTGGTTCTGGAAAGATGCTTTCTCCAAAATATAGCTAGAATTTAATTTTCTTCATTTCATGTACTACCACGTTGGTTCAGACTGTCCTTTTTTTTTGTCCAATTTGCTATGTCAGCCTTTTATCTAGTCTTGGATTCTACCCATGTTCCTCTGCAATATACTTTTCACACAATGATCATTTAAACATGTAAATCATATCACACTGATTTATAATTTCAAATTCTCTAATTTTTGGCTACAACTCAAATTTTACCTTGACTCTAGGGGATGTGCCCCCAGCTATATTTCTCACCTCTCATTCCTCCCATTCTCCATCTCATTACCTGCTGGCCACATTAACCTTCTTTCTGTTCATCAAATATGTGGAGCTTACCCCCCACCTAGAGTTTGCTGTGCCCTGAGCTGGAATCCAATTCACCAGATAGAAGCATAGATTCTCTGTAGCGTGCAGGGCTCAACTGACCTTAAGGCAAGCTTGTTGCAATGGTTCAGTCGGAAGCAGCCTCCCAACCTCCATCTCCTCTGAATGCCTCTGCTTGATTTTACTCCAAGGGCTTTTCATTCTCAGAAATTATTTTATTTATTCACTTGATTATAGACTGTCAGTACCACAAAAGCAACTGCTGCTTTTATTCACAGAATTGATGACAATTTAACTTATATTAATACATTAATAATTTAACTAAAAAATCTATAACTTAGCTTTTTAAAAGGGCCTCATTTCTTAGTTTTAAGCAGCATCTCATCAATGTGTCTCTGCGGCTGGGTAAAGGCACAAACAGAGGTATCAAAGGCCACCCTATAGGTGGATAGGTTTCTCTAGGATATGGAATCCTAAAATGTGTCCACGTTGAGAGTCTAATGAAACTGCTCCAGGAAGCCTATCCTCTTTTTCAACTAGCACACCAAAAATGGTACACTGGTACCCATATGCAGAAACACAGAGAGACATACACACAGACACACACATATACACATTCATCCTTTAGGTCCAGGAACTGTTGAGTAGTGCCTAAGATATCTAAGAAGGATGCCTACAGTCATGACAGAATTATTCTGTTTATTCCACTGCAATACAAACAACAAACATCATTTTCTATGCACCCTAGTATTTAAAGAATATTGAGAAGAACAGCACAGACTACTGTATTTGCACATTGCTCTCCATCCCCGATACAGAAGACACTTGCCAATGTTTACCTGACTTCAAAACCCTGAACTGTCTCTTGTTTTATCAATGTCCCCTAATTTACCACATAGATTCTCATTCTTCTTGGCAAACCTCTTTCTTGATATATTTAGCTTATTCTTTGCTCAATTCATCTATGAACAAGATTCCTTTATGAAATTCTCTCTAAGTGAATAGTAAAACGTAAGAAGTGTGAAAGTATTTGTCATTCAGTTGTGTCCAACTCTTTGCAACCCCACATACTATAGCCCTCCGGCTCCTCTGTCCATGGGATTCTCCAGGCAAGAATACTGGAGTGGGTTGCCATTCCTTTTCCAGGGCATCATCCCAACCCAAGAATCGAACCCAGGTCTCCTGCATTGTAGGTGGATTCTTTACCATCTGAGCTAATAGAGAAACCTCTTAAAATATAAGAAGGCCTTGTCATTTCAGAGCTGGCCTATCACAGATAAGATCATTTTCAAAGAAAGAAGAAACCACTGTGTTGCTTTCAGCCTCTGTACATTACAAGTGTTCTAGGACTTAGGCACAAATTTTTAAAAAAGAAAAAGCACCCAAGGAAGTCGAAAGAAGGATTTGTTCACTGGGGAGGATTTGAGCCTGGAGCTAGGTAGCAAGAAGATAGCAAAAATCTAAGAGGACCAGTGAAAGGTCTCATTTAGAGCTTAACATCTGTTACTTTAATCCCCAAAACAAAGATTTGGCAGCTTCAGAGCCATCTCTTTGAATTCATAATATTCCAGACACCTGAATATTTCTTAGCAGAAAATTTACTATCTCTTTCTTTTCTCTTTTTCACTTTTGGCCAGTCTCTCTAGTTTAGGCAAATATATGAATGCTGTCTTTTCACATATTAAACAGCCCCTCTGGGTAATTTGCAAACAAGTAAGTAACCTTTTCAGAGAAACCCTTCAATAAACTCTTAAAATAATATTTTTTCTGTCCTATTACTCTCTTTTAAATTTTTGAAATTATTTACTAGATTTGAGAGAAGCTCTTTTAAAAGCTATGATGATACATGAATCTTCATAAAATAAAGTCAGTCTTTTTTTTTTTTTAAATTCTCCTAAGTCAGTAGGAAAAAAGCATTAGGTCAGAATTTAGTAACCATATCCTGGTTCACCTTTTGAACTTAGAGGCCTTGCTTCTATCTTGGCAGAAAGCAAGTCAAACGAAGAGAGCCCAGAGTTACTACAAGGGGCCAGTTTCTTCTTTCCCAAATGAGATGAGACATATAGGAAAAACCTACAGTAATTGTAATCAAGAGCCAAATTAGGCAGAATGAGTTAGAGAAACTCAGTCTGACTCAGCCAACACTTGAACTGATAAATGTCCGTATTGAGCTAAACTGTTTTTAAAGAACTTGAACTCTCTACGAAGATATTCTGGTGGCATTATGGAGTAGATCTTACCCTAAAGGGCAGTAGCTGAGAAGACTTAAAGAACCCAAACATCAAATGAGAGAACCTTTCAAAGAGTGAGGATTTATTGAGGAGCTTTCCAGGCTGAGGCAATAGTGCCCTTAAATGCATTTCCTTTACTATTCCTGAGTTTCTCAGGGCTGAGCTATTCAATGTTTCACACTCTGTATTTCACATTTAGTCTACCAACCTCAAACAGGTATGTTAGATATGCCAGAACATGAGTGTCATGTTGGTTAAAGCCCTTCTATATGAGTAAATTGCCATTTCACTTGTCAGTATAATTTCAAAAATAACTGTTAATCTAGACACAGTTACTGACTGTTGTATTCTGGATAAATAAAAAGTTACAAATAAGAATTAAAAAAACAGCAATACGAACTCTAAGCATAATCATTTCCCAAAGGACCGGGCATTTTAATAACAAAAAATGTAGAAAGTCTCCTGAAGCAAAGAATAAAAATGTCATTAAAATAAATTTAGCTTTATAAATTTTCTTATATCATCTTTAACTTTCATTTGGTCCAGACCCAACAAGATTTCTTCACAGACTGACTCCAAAATACAGAGTGCTTGGTAATACTGAAGTAGGCTTTCTTTAACTTGCCAGCTTTATTCTCACCATTTTTCTCACTATAGTTACCTGGTAAAAATTTAAATCTTCAAGCACATAGGTCTGCATAACTTGCAAGTCTCCTTCTGGTTTTCATTTTCTTATAACCTGAAACTACTACTGACTTTAAAGTGTTCAGCATAAAACCCAATTTGTGCTTTTATTCATTTACAACAGATGGGGTCACCGTAAAAAGGGGGAGCAGATTATAGCTTCCCTTTTTTGTAGCTCCTTTATTAAAATCACTTGCATCATTTTTATAAGAATCACACTTTCTTCTAAGATGTGATTTTTATAAAGGATACACACTTTATTTTAGAACAGTTTAGTAAGTAGTAAACCTGGGCTCTCAAAGTCTCTATAAAAGATTTATGGCCAAAATGACATTCATCTTAATCACAATACCCAAACCAAAAAGTTGTCCAACCCTGCAGAAGCAAGCCCTAAGCAGAAAGAAATTCCAATAATATATGCTGAAGTTACAACTACTGACAATGAATGTTGCCAGTCCTAAAAAAACCAAGAGCTATTGCTTACCAGAGTGAGAAATGGGATGAGGATGATACATTACTCTTTTTAACTTCCAATATCTTGTCAGTCTGCTAAAGGACTGGTACTTAAAATTTGTTTTACACTGTGCTTCTGGGAATTTTAGTATTATCACTTATAATAAATACATCTTTTTTTTCCAATTTTGACTATAATATGAAGGAAAGACTTGAGAAAAAGGCTACGAAACAGAGATGTAAAAAATAAATACAATAGGTACAAAGCAAATTAAAATTTTCCTTGACTTATGATGCAATTACACCCCAATAAACCCACTATAAGTTGAAAATAGTCTTAAGTTGAAAATTTGTTTAATTCACCTAACCTGCCAAACATCATAGCTTAGTCTAGCCTATCTTAAATGTGTTCAGAATACATATATTAGTCTACAGTTGGGCAAAATGATCTGCCGCAAGGCCTATTTTACAATCAAGTGTTGAATATAGATATAATGTAATTGATTGAATACTGTACTGACAGTGAAAAACAGAAAAGATGCACCAATACAGAATGGCTGTAAGTGTATCAGTTGTTTATCACATGGCTGACTCGGAGCAGCTCACTTCTACTATATACCACAACCATGGGAAAAGATAAAAATTCAAAGTATGCTGTGTACTGAATGCACAGCACTCTTGCAACATCAAAGTGGAAAAATAAAGTCAAACCATCGTTAAGTCTGGAAACATCTATAGTAAATAATGATATTAATAAAGGAGAGTTATTGAAAAAAGGAATTGCAGAGAAGGGATTCATACCTTTCTTTCCTCCAAAAAAAAAAAATTTGGGGGGGGCGGTACTTATGTCACTGGACTGTGAAAAATTCTCATCAACAAGTTTCAAACTTTGTCATTTAGCATACACTATTGGCCAGGGATAATATCTGATTTCAACAGCCTGAGACTTCATTACTTGGAGAAGGAAATGGCAAACCACTCCAGTATTCTTGCTGGAGAATCCCCATGAATAGAGGTGCCTGGTGAGCTTCAGTCCATGGTGTCGCAAAAAGCTGGACATGACTGAGTGACTAGGCAGAGCAGATACAGCATATATTATGGTAACATACTATACTGCCCTAAAAAGTTAATGTGTGGTCTGTATCACTGAATATGTCTTCATAATAATAACTGGTTTAATATATTTTAAAAATCAACTAGCAGTGATGGTGATTTTTTTCACCACTTACATAAAAAGGTAAAAATGCATTTTTATCTTTTGTGAAGAAAAGTACAGGTAAAAATAAAGTCCCATTTTTATCACTAGATTTGTACCATAGCAACAATTACAACACTAAAAGGTTTTAAATGATAAGTAGTAGAAATAAACTAAATTCAGGAAAACTAGTCTTTAAATAATGATTTGAAAAATTTTAGACATTTAAAATTATAAAAGAATAAGGGGTAAAGGCTTTAATTTCAGTGCAATTAGATTTATATTGTTGCTTTCAAATGACCTTTTTTAAAAAATAGATTATTAACATTCTCAAATATAACAAGAGAAATAGGGAATGATTTTAAAGATTATGACTACATTTTACATCAAGATGTAAGAGAAATATCACTGGCCTTAGGGTTAAAAACAATTTGTGCTATATTTCTAAAACAACTCTTATGTTGAGCCTGTAAATATTCATTTTAGAAAATTAGAAAATAAATGCAACAACGAAATTAATATTGTCCCAACCCAAAGCACAGTAGACTACTGATTTCCAGATCTTGAGATCATACTATACATCCTCTTTTGTGGTTTCTTTTTTATCATCATTTATCTCCATTTCTTCATTCCTGTACTACACATTTATCTCCATGTTTTCCCATTTCTGTGGTACTTTCTATCTCTTTAGTATACAGATTATATTTAAGTTATCTCAATTATTTAAATCAGTACCTAATTCCAGATAAAGCACTGTTTCTGGTTTTGTTGTTTCTAACATTGCCTTTCATTTTTATTTGATGTTTTCGTAAACTTCTTTTAATCTATCAGGTTTGCCTACCTCTCCACTTTTTAAAACTTTTGTATAACTGAAAATTTCTAGCATTTATAAAATAGGAAGATAGGGTAAATCTCCATGTACTCACCAGCTAACTTCAACAATTAACTCAGGCCAATTCTGTTGCATCTGTATCCCCAAAGACATACTGTGTGCTTAGTTGCTCAGTGGTGTCTGAATCTTTTGCAACCCCATGGACTATAACCACTAGACTCCTCTATCCATGGAATCCTCCAGGGAAGAATTTACTAGAGCGGATAGCCATTCCCTTATTCAGGGGATCTTCCCGACCCAAGGACAGAACCCGGATCTCTGGCATTGTAGACATTCTTGACCATCTGAGCCACAAGGGAAGCCCAAAAAGACATACTTGCTCTGCCCAAACAGAACTGAATTATTTCTGTTATATAATTTCATCCACAGAAATGCTTCCAACAATATTTTTTGAAGTCCTAGACATAGCAATCAGAGAAAGAAATAAAAGGAATCCAAATCGGAAAATAAGAAGTAAAACTATCACTGCTTACAGATGACATGATGTTATATATAAGAAATCCTAGGGACACTACTGGAAAACTGCTAAAGCTCATCAATAAATTAGGTAAAGTTACAAGATGCAAAATTAATGTGCAGAAATCTGTTGCATTTCTATATACTAACAATGAAACATCAGAAAGAAAAATTAAGGAAAACAAACCCATTCACCATCATATAAAAAAAAATAAAACATCTAGGAATAAGCCTACCAAATGAGGCAAAAGACCTGTACTCCAAAAAACTGTAAGATGCTGATGAAAAACAGAAGATCATACAAACAAATGGAAAGATATACTGTGTTCTTGGTTTGGAAGAATCAATACTGTAAAAATGATGATACTACCCAAGGCAGTCTATAGATTCAATGCAATCCCTATCCAATTATCAATGGTTTTTTTCATAGAACTAGAACAAAAAAAAATTTTTAATTGAGAGGGCACTTGGAATAATTCCACCCTTTATCTCCATACCATCAATTTAGTACATAGTTTTGTTTCTTTCAATTTGCTTTCAGTTTTTAGGAATTGTTATTTTTCCAACTTTGACTAACTTTTGATGTACAATTATTCAGAATATTTACATGGTTCTAGGAAAAAACATAGAAAACAAAGCATATTCAGAGATTTCAGTTCTATCCTTTCCATTATCCTCTCTCTTATTCCTCTAAGTATCCATGTCTTTTAGCTTTAAAATTATTTTTCCAACTTGTAACCTAAGTTATATACATATGTATATGTTAGCAGCCAATATATGTTGATTATATTTTAACATATTTCTATTTTTATACTTAACATTTTGCATTATACTCTCCCCTTCTTAGGTAAACAATAGCACGATATACCCACTTTTCTTCACCTAGTCTTATTTAACAATAAAGACTGGAAAAAAATCCATAATTGTTTATAAACATACTCCTTTTGTCTATTGCCTATAACTCCTATTTGTGTATTGCCTATAACTCTATTGTGGTGCTTTATTGTGTGTATTCAAAAATTAATGTCCCATATTGATGCATATTTGTTTTTTTCCTAGACTTTATTATTTAGATATTGCTGCCATACATAGCCTTGTAGAAAACATTTTATTTTTCATATTTTATCAGTGTATCTTTGAGAACATTCCTAGAGGTAGGATTATGGGGTCACAGGAGAAATGTATAGATATTGATGGACATTGTTAAATTTCTTTCCAAAGTGGTTTTAACATTTTGCATTTCCATTACCAACATAGGAGAATGTTTTATTCATCTTTACCCACAGAGGATATTGCCAAATTTTTGGATTTTAGCCAATTCAATATGTGAGAAATGGGATCTCAGGGTAGTTTTAATTTGCAGTTTTTTATTATGAGCAAAGCAGAACATCTTTTTATAATTTAAGGGCATGTATATTTCTATTCTCTTTGTGCTGTCTGTATATTTTGTCCATTTTTCTATAGTGCTGAGGCTTTTGTTATTTTTAGATCTTAATATATTTATTATACTACCCTTTATAGTATATATTGCATTCATTTAAGTTTCTCATTTGTCTTTTGTAATGCTGGAAGTGTTGGCCTTTTGTTTTTTGGATTTTTGTTCACTTTTCTTTGCATTTTTATGTAGACAAATCTATGAATTTATCCATGTTTTCCATTATTCTGTCCATAAATCAAATCTAAGTTTGGACAGTTTTCTCCACTTTAGATTTGACGCAAAATTCACCTAGGTTTTCTTCTAGCACTGGTATATACAATTTTTAAAAAAATTTAAAACTCTAACCCATTTAGAAGTTACCCCAGCACATGATGTGAGGACTGGATCCAAATCTAGTATTTTTCTACATTGCTCTTATTACAAATTCTCACTTATTAAAAAGCTGTATCTTTTCCTCACTGATTTGAGACACCATTTTTATCTTATATCAATATCGTATTCTCAATTTGGACCATTTCCAGAGTCTTTATGAGGTATGTTTTTAATTGACGCTGACTTGTTGATGTGAAATAGGCCAGCTGTCCAAAAGGATATTCTGCCTTCTGATTTTGCCTGCGTGCTTCCCTTTCATGTCCTTTAGTTTATTCTATTTTAAATGCTAAAGCTTGATGCATCAAATGGGACATTTTTTGACCAGAATTATCATTGGCAAAATCATATATTTCATGTTAGATTACAGCAGAAGTTATGCAGTATCTGGGTTACCTAGTCTTAATGATGCTAAAATCACCTACTACATTTATTAGCATAGACAATCTCTCTCTGTGTCATGCATTTTTCCCTTGAGATTTTTTATATAACAAAATTTAGCGACAAATTTTTTTATAATAGTTTGATATATTTTATAAAAGATAATACATTGACTAGAGGATTGAAACAATAGAAAAAGTATGTGTCAAGGTAGCTAAAATTGCAGGTATTTTCTTCTAAAAATCATCTTTAATTTTGTGTTTTCATCTAATTTTATTTTTTAAAACTTACTTACATCACTGTTAAAGTAGGGTCTAACCTATCCAATCTAAATTATGCAAAACCATATGATCAGACATTTTAAGGACACATGTATTGCTCTACCCTTTATACTTGTTCCCTTATTACAGAGAAGCAAAGAAAACGGAACTAGAACTATATTCAATAAAAATGCGTATGTAATCTGAAAAACTTTGATTTTGAGCTCTGATTTTAAAAGATTTTCTATATTCAGTTGTATTAGTATTATTATTAGTATACAATTAATTAATTAATATAACTAAGTTTTTAACTTTTTAATCAAACAATGGTTTAAGAGTATAATGATAAGGTTTTTATTTTTAATTAAAATTTTCTTTTATTGAAATATGTACAATATACTGATTCACAATTTTTAAAGGTTATATATACCTCATTTATAATTAATATCATAAAGCATTGCCTATATTTCCCATGTTGTACAATAATCAAGTTTTGATAAATAATTATAAAATAAGATTTTTATAATTTTTAGTGACATGCATGTGTTTTTCATCTAATTATTCTAAGCAGACATTTATTAGCATAATTTGTTTTTGTAATCACCCAGGACAGCCTCAATCTTGCTCCTCTTTTTTATTTTTAAAGATGTTTGCAGTAAGCAGCATATTTCATATTTCAAAAATAACTAAATGGGCATTAACATTGTTATTGTATAGAGAGATCTCTCAATTATTTAAACTCCTGTTTTGTATGCCAGAATTATTTCTTTTACCAAAATTACTCTTAATGATTTATTAGCTGACATCTCAATTAAGTCCTTCTTCAATTTTGTTAAAAGCAAACATTGGAAACTGCTTGAATTATAAAAGCATTTGTTACCCAGTTATGAAAGTCATGGGCTTTCCTTGGGGCTCAACTGGTAAAGAATCCACCTGCAATGCAGGAGACCTGGCTTCTATCCCTGGGCTGAGAAGATCCCCTGGAGAAGGGAAAGGCTACCTACTCCAGTATTCTGGCCTGGAGAATTCCATGGACTGTATAGTCCATGGGGTCACAAAGAATCAGACACGACTGAGCAACTTTCACTTCATTATGAAAGTCATGCATATTTTCAACTTTTGTTTTCCTAAGATCTATTGAGTTTCATAGTTTTTGTACAAGAGTTTGATAATAAAGAAGATTTCTCAGGCAATGGTCTGTTTTGGTGTCTTTGTTTGGTTCACATGGACTTTTTTACACATGGGTTCAACTATGCCATACAAAGATTCAAGATGTGAGAAAGTAAGTAGGAGATGGTGTGGGAGAGCTGATAAGAAAAGGGAACTGACACAACATCTTGACTGCAAGTGTGCCCTCAGGTAAATAAATTTTAGCAAAGAGTATTTATAAAGATGAGAACTGGAGCTGGAAAGTGGTTTCCTTAACACCATCCATGCCTGTCTCTCCCTTGGAAACTGTTTTCTAGGGAAAATATGTCTCAGTTTGAAAAGCACTCCCATAGATCATAGAGAAGTCATGTACTGTGTCTCTCAAAGTTTAAAGAAAATATTGACAGAAGAGATGCTGAAAAGTTTTAAGAAATTAACTTAATGGCTAACACTTTAACTGGTATATCACTATTCTTCTGAATCTTCTGGAAGATTTTAAGCCTTCTTTCCTAAAAAGACTCTAAAATTAGTTGGTTGGAACCTATTGTTCCTTAGATGAACATAGTTTGATTCACATAGCGGGCCTTGCACATGAACAGATTTTCAAAGTTAAGGTTCAGTGTCTTCACTAACACTTGATCATTAGCTTATTACAGTTATAACAATTAGATCTCACAAACACAAGAGAAAGAAATTAATTTTGATAAATATTGTCTTCAGTATTACTATAATAGGTAATAGTGCAAAGAAATAGAGGAAAACAATAGAATGGGAAGGCTAGAGATATCTTCAAGAAAATTAGAGATACCAAGGGAACATTTCCTGCAAAGATGGGCTCAATAAAGAAAAGAAATGGTATGGACCTAACAGAAGCAGACAATATTAAGAAGAGATGGCAAGAATACATAGAACTGTACAAAAAGGATCTTCATGACCCAGATAATCACAATGCTGTGATCACTCACCTAGAGCCAGACATCCTGGAATGTGAAGTCAAGTGGACCTTAGGAAGAAGCATCACTATGAACAAAGCTAGTGGAGGTGATGGAATTCCAGTTGAGCTATTTCAAATCCTAAAAGATGATGCTGTGCAAGTGCTGCATTCAATATGCCAGCAAATTTGGAAAGCTTAGCCGTGGCCACAGCACTGGAAAAGGTCAGTTTTCATTCCAATCTCAAAGAAAGGCAATGCCAAAGAATGCTCAAACTACTGCACAATTGCACTCATCTCACACACTAGTAAAGTAATGCTCAAAATTCTCCAAGCAAGTCTTCAGCAATATGTGAACCATGAACTTCCAGATGTTCAAGCTGGTTTTAGAAAAGGCAGAGGAATCAGAGATCAAATTGCCAACATTTGCTGGATCATCAAAAAAGCAAGAGAGTTCCAGAAAAACATCTACTTCTGCTTTATTGACTATGCCAAGGCCTTTGACTGTGTGGATCACAATAAACTGTGGAAAATTCTGAAAGAGATGGGAATACTAGACAACCTGACCTGCCTCTTGAGAAACCTATATGCAGGTCAGGAAGCAACAGTTACAACTGGACATGGAACAAAGACTGGTTCCAAATAGGAGTATGTCAAGGCTGTATATTGTCACCCTGCTTATTTAACTTATATGCAGAGTACATCATGAGAAACACTCGGCTGGTTGAAGCACAAGCTGGGATCAAGATTGTCTGGAGAAATATCAAAAACCTCAGATGTGCAGATGACATCACCCTTATGGCAGAAAGTGAAGAACTAAAGAGCCTCTTGATGGAAGTGAAAGAGGAGAGTGAAAAAGTTGGCTTAAAGCTCCACATTCAGAAAACTAATATCATGGCATCTGGTCCCATTACTTCATGGCAAATAGATGGGGAAACAGTGGAAAGAGTGGCTGACTTTATTTTTTTTAGGGCAACAAAGGGCTCCAAAATCACTGCAGATGGTGATTGCAGCCATGAAATAGAAAGATGCTTGCTCCTTGGAAGAAAAGTTATGACCAAGCTAGACAGCATGTTGAAAACAGAGACATTAGTTTGTCAACAAAGGTCCATTTAGTCAAAGCTATGGTTTTTCCAGTAATCATGTATGGATGTGAGAGTTGGACTATAAACAAAGCTGAGTGCCAAAGAATTGATGCTTTCTAACTGTGGTATTGGAGAAGACTCCTGAGAGACCCTTGGATTGCAAGGAGATCCAACCAGTCCATCCTAAAGGAGATCATCTCTGGGTGTTCATTGGAAGGACTGATGTTGAAGCTGAAACTCCAATACTTAGGCCACCTGATGCGAAGAGCTGACTCATTTGAAAAGACCCTGATGCTGGGAAAGATTGAGGGCATTAGGAGAAGGGGATGACAGAGGATAACGATGGTTGATGGCATCACCGACTCGATGGACATGAGTTTGGGTGAACTCAGAGAGTTAGTGATGGACAGGGAAGCCTGGCGTGCTGCAGGTCATGGGGGTCACAAAAAGTCAGACACAACTGTGTGACTGAACTGAACTAATTAGTGTCTTTATATACTAAGTATTAACTCCTCAATACTGGCTTCCCAGGTGGTGATAGTGGTAAAGAATCCTCCTGCCAATGCAGGAGACACAAGAGACTTGAGTTCCACCCCTGGGTCAGGAAGATCCCCTAGAGGATGGCATGGCAACCACTCTTGTATTCTTGCTTGGAGAATTCCATGGACAGAGGAGCCTGGAGGGCCACAGGCCACGAGGTCTCAAAGAGTCAGACATGACTGAAGCGACTTAGCAAGGAATGCCTTAATACAGTGCTTTAAATACCACAGTATGTTTATGTATACTTGCTCATTACTATTTGCTATTCCTGTTTAGTCACTAAAACTTGTGTCTGACTCTTTTGTGACCCCCATGGACTGTAGCCCACCAGGCTCCTCTGTCCATGGGATTTCCCAGGCAAGAATACTGAAGTGAGTTGCCATTTCCTTCTTCAGGGGATCTTCCCGGCCCAGGGATTGAACCCACATCTCCTGCATGTGGGTTCTTTACCACATCTTCTTTACCACTGAGCCACCAGGGAAGCCCTATACTTTACTATACATATTTAATAAATTACTTGACATAATATACGTTAGTGCCTAAGGGACACCGTATACAATTCTACCTAATTTTTTGTTTTGGGGGTTTTTATGGCAGGCTGAACTGTGACCTTCTCTTTGAACAGTTTCTATTACTTCCAACTCAGACAACTTAAAAGGCAATCAGAAAAGCACTGTAATAAATGACATACTGTCAAAGTACTTAAAATGTCATGGTGTTAGATGAGATTTGATAAATTAGACAGAGATGGCAAAATGAATAGAAACTATGTGGATGGTATGTATGACAAGAATGTAGTTTACTCAACCCCAGGATTTAAAAATATTTTGATTTAAGGTTAGAAAAAAAATTCAAATATTTTCAATTTGAGGTTCATTGGCAAATCTGAATTCTTTATGACTTTTCATTTATCTCCTAAAAGTAAGTTGTGACTCATCATAGTATATTCAAGGGACCATTCTCACATTTAATAGCTCTGCACAATCAGAAACATTAAGATTGTCTCCTTGAAATTACATATGGGTGCAAATGTTAATGGAAAATGTGCTTGGCAAGATAATGTTAGAGTCTCCAAAACTCCAGATGTCTTAGAAGTGTTGATGATGTTATAATGAACAAAATATACCACCAATTTCTTGAACCTTAGAGTTATATGTCAGCAAAGTAGACAAAATACCAAATATATTTCTACCCTTTCACTAAACCAAAGCCAATCTCATGTATTTGAATTTAGACTTCTCCCATGTTAAGTTCACCTATGAGATGCATTACTGTGACTAAGCAAATGGCTGGTCCAATAGGATTGTTATCAATAGCTTCACCTCTTAAATAGAATTGTGTATGCATTTTTTTTTGGAAGATTTCCATTAAAGGACATGACAGCACTTAATGAGTTGTCTAAATTTTATATTGGGGGATGAATTTCCTACAAGTGATTCATGGAAATTTTTGAATTAAAAAGAAATTAGTAAAAACACATCACATGCTTTATTTGCAGAAACTTTCAAAGCTTTATGTCCTTTATAGGAGGCCACAACACCACCCTACTTTCACGTAGTTCTCTGCTATTCATGATGCTAAACATGAACAAATGAGCAACAGTTAGTCTTCTACCTGAATTAGCAGTAATAGTAATAGTGTTATTTGTTCAGATGTGTCTGGCTCTTTGTGACCCCATGAACCAGAGGCCCACAAAACTCCTCTGTCCATGGAATTCTCCAGGCAAGAGTACTGGAGCTGATAGCAATTCCCTTCTCCAGCGGATCCTCCCCACCCAAGGATCAAATGCAGATCTCCTGTGTTGCAGGCAGAATCTTTACTGTCTAATCCACCAGGGAAGCCCTCTATCTGACCTAACACTATCTTTGCTTTCTCCTTCAATTTATTCCCTAAAACCTATACCTTTGATAATCTGTCTTCTCAATGAATTAAGATTAGACATATATTTTATCCTGTACACCAAGCCCAGTATAGCTTATTGTATGAGAAATTTTACTTCTAACTTGAGAACAGTTAGGAGAGAAGTGAATTTTGTATAAATGTACAAAATGTAGAATGTATGAAAACTACTTGATGAAAACTTTGTTTTTTGTCTGCTTAAATTTGAGACTCAAAGATAATAGGAACTCTTTCTTGGGGTTCATTCTGGGGAATTAGTAAAAGAATTTGGCATGCAGATAAGAGGACAAAGTAAAAAAGTGGTATAAAGGTAGTAGAAGTCAGTGCATTCTGATTTAGAAATATCAAAAAGGCTAGGTCACAAGTGGAAAAGCCATTGGGATTCCATGAGTGCAAATGTTTTAAGAAGACAAGGATTCTAATTAGCCTGGATGGGAAACTCAGCGTGAGACTAAATAGTTGTTTTGACATTTAGAGTCATTATACTGGACTGTGTCAGTAGGATCACCAACACTATTGTGATAACACAAATGTTAAACAAATCACCCATCTCAGAATTTCCTAAACAGTGCTTTACAGCTTTTGGAGAGATTTTTTTTTTTTTCTATTCCCAATATCATAGTGTTTGTCTTTGTTGGATTCCCTAATGAATTTAGCAGTCTTTATACTTAGCAGGAAATCTGGACTGATCATTTGAGGCCTGTTTTCCTTATCCATTGTGGAGTATGGGTTTACTTTTGGACACCTAATAAATCATGATTTAACATCTAAGAAACAGACTTATTGCCACATTGCTAAATCAAGGAAAGAAGAAAGCAGTATAAATGGTTGGTTTGTCTTTCACCTATAGACAGTAATGAAGCAAGAAGTGATATTCTCTAGTAATGATACACCAGACTCTAATAAGGATATGTTAGTGCCCCAGCCTTATTGTGTGGGGTTAGTAATGGTTTTGTATTTGAAAATGTTAAGCCCTGCCCTTTTTGTAGCTCACCAAGGAATACGACCATATGCGATGCTTTTCTATTTCAGGCAATGCCCCCACTGCTGGATAGATTGCTGTTGACAGCTTTTGACCGGAGGGAGCCATTAGATTTTGCTGGCTAGCAAACAATTACAGCTTTGATATGAGCTACAAGGTAAAGATGAAAAGGAAAACTAATGCAGAAAAATATGCTAGCTCTGTGTGGTCGCCAGACCCTTCTTGTATAAATGAAAAATTATTTAGATGTAAAAAATAACAAAAGAAAAACAAAGAAAAAAAATCCCAAACTTTTCAAGATTAGATAGGTAAAATGAGCCTTGAAAGAGACCTGGAAGAAATACAGTGGAAATTTCATGCCACTAAAAAATAATTCAAAGGAATAATTTGAAGATGGCAAATATTTTTCAACTGATGCTGTTGGAGAGAGGTTCAAAACTAGTTTCTGTATTTGGAAATACCTTGATTTTGTTCCTAAAAATGTCATTTTAGGACAGCAGTTATATCTTATATCTACAAATGCAATGATACATTTAAACTGGCAAAACTTCTGGGTCAATGAAAGCTGTCAAAGAACAAAATAACAAGAAATATTTTTTTGCTGAACATAAGCTAAATCAGCAGTTTGTTAGTTTGAAAACATGGCTTGGACTAAAAAAAGAGACAGACTATGGTAAATTTAAGTTTCCATAGTTCCTGTAATCATTTTTTTTAAAGCAAACTTAAAAGCCTATGCAGATAAACAGACCTTCCTTGTATTTAAATTCTCAAGTGAATTTTATATAGGAAAGATAAAAGTACTGACCTGTATTACTGCCCTGCATACCTAAATTTCCATGAATTGACAGTAAATAGTTTTAAACTTTGGTTAAACTTTGAAATACAAAGGTTTTGATATCCCAAACCAAAATCTTACATTCCTTTACTGGGTTAAGTGGTGCAGTATTCATCAATAAAAGTACCTGGAAGTAGAGTTGGTAATTTGTCAGAATACTGATACATCATTTATTAAAATTTTGTTTTTAACTATATGAATATTAGAGTCACCATTTTTTCCTTTGGATATTTTTGTCAATATCCATCTAATATGGATAGAGTAGACACCAATTTATTAAACAGAATATATACTTTGGCCACCTGATGCAAAGAACTGGCTCATTGGAAAAGACCCTGATGCTGGGAAAGATTCAAGGCGGGAGGAAGAAGGAGATGACAGAGGATGAGATGGTTGGATGGCATCACCAACTCGATGGACATTAGTTTGATCAAGCTCTGGGAGTTGGCGATGGACAGGGAAGCCTGGCATGCTGCAGTCCACAGGGTTGCAAAGAGTCAGACACGACTGAGTGACTGAACTGACTGATTAGCTAAAAAGTATAAGTATATAATCATATACTGCTTTCAAAAGTGTGCATCTCCTATAAATACACATCTACTTTCTTTTAGACAAACACACGTTAAATATTTCCCCCCACACACATATTTCTCATGTAAGATTTCTGAAACAACATTAGGCTTTTACTGTGTTTCCTACCCTCTTTAGGTAAAACCAATAGTCTGGTTTTGAAAATAAATATACAATTGTGTTACAATTGTCATGATGACACCTAAAATATACTTTCATCCCTGGATCTAAGGACACTATTCAATAATCTCAAAATTGAGAGAATGCAATTTTCTTTGTAACAATATGGAGCCAGATAGTAATCACTTCTTTATTCAAGTCTGGAAGCTAGTATCAGCTGACACCCTTCCACCAAATTTGAGGTTTGTGAAAGGTCTGGCTGTTCAGTACATAGAACTATAAGCAGATGATTTCATTCTAACAGAAATATTTAGTTTTAGATTTTTTTCAGTATCTTTTCTACTTTGCTTCTATTTTCCCATCTGCTAAAAGAGAATAATAATACTTAACATATGGATTATCAGGATAATTATAAATTGCTTTATACAATGTTAGGCAGATGGTATGTCCTCAAGAAATGTTAGCTAATTTTATGATTGCTATTGTTTTTTAATATATTTTTAGGGTTCAGAGTTCTTATAGTATTCAAAAAGCAAATTATTGAATTTAAAATCAATTAATCTTCAATGGAATCTTATGAAAAATATGTGATTAAATGTCTTTAAACATCATGATTTTTTCTTCTTGGCTGCCAGGTATCTACTTGTAACTCTTTGTCTTTTCTCTAAATAAAAACATCTTTAAAATGTCAAAGGCTTAATAAGATATATTTATCATAAACAGTGAATTATTAATACTCTCCAAAAGAAACTATAAAATTCACAATCACTTACAGTGTATCCAATCAGTAACAAGAATATTGTTAGAAATTTGTCAAGTGGATTTTAAAAATTACAACTAAAGACTCAGCAAAACTATGTAAAAGTCAATACATAAAAGAACTCAAATATTATAAGATTTATTTTGAAAAGTAAGAAGTGAACATCCCCATTTTAAAGAATGCTGAAAGAAATAAGCAATACATCTTATGTTGGTCGTTACTTGGTTTTATATTTATTTGGGAATTTAAAAACCTTTCTTTACTTTGGTGTCAAAAGTCTTGATCTCTAGCCAATCTGAGAGCCATACTTCAAAAACTTCCTCTCCTTCACTTTCTACATGCTATCTATCATAATGTCCTGATGATTCTGCTTCATACTTTTCTTATATTGGTTAATTTCTCTCTGTCTACATCATCATCATCTCTTGTCTTGACAAAGGTAACTACCTTCAATTTACTGTCTCCTGGTCTCTTCTTGACCTTTTTAATCTAGTCTCATAAGAGAACAAAATTATAAAACACAAACCTGATTTCAATGTGTCGCTGCTTAAATCATTCAGTTTCCTATTTCTCTTAAATAAAATAAATGCCCTTGCCATAGTCATCTTCACTCAGATCCCTTTCATCTTTCATTCCACTCAAGCCAAGCTGGCCTCCTTTCTATCCTTAGAAATGTCCCAACTATTTCTTTTCTCAGAGCTTTAGTATCTGTCTTTTGTTTGGTCTGAAAAACTCTTTTGCCAACTGTGCCTCTGGAAATTTCTATTTAAATAATTAAAGTCTCAGCTTAAAAGTTAGGGCCTTAGAGAGGATTGTCCTAGCCAAACAACATAAGTTATATCCCTTCTGTTATTCAGTTTTGTAGATTCAATTTATTATTTTTTCTTACCACTTAGTTACTTTGTTTTTCTTGTCTTATTCATTTTACAGTGAAATTGGTCAAACAAACAGAATAATAGGGGAATAATTAAGGACACAATATTGTACCAATAACTGATATTATGTCTTGCATATTCTTCCCAATTTTCTCAAATATGATATAATAGGAAAAAAGGGAATTACCAAATCAGCATTCCTTGTAGCATACTTGTTTTCATCCCCTCTAGCAGTTTATAGGGCTATACCATCCTCCTAATCCTTGCTAATACTGGGCAGTCCATTGAGTGAAAAATTGTCTCCTACTGGTAATCTGCTTCTCACTGCCAATTTCTTAGGGAAATTTTTCCCATTTTTACCACCCCAAAAGAGGCTCTTTTGTGACTTGCCATCATGACATTCATTTTCTTTTGGAGAGCTAGATTTGGCATGGACACCGGTCACTGTTTTCTCAGGATGTGTTGGCAGGTATCACCTTGGTAGTAGGTGGAACTCGAAATGGAGGGGTTATCACAGTGCCTGGTATGAGGAAGAATTTCCTCTCTGATCAGTGACTGACTCTCACCACCCCATTATGGGTGGGGCCTGATCTCAAGTTCCTGGAGCAAAAGCACCCAGTGTCAGGCCTGAGTTGGTTCTATTTCCTTTTTTTTTTTTTAAATTTTTTTTTTTTTTTTTATTAGTTGGAGGCTAATTACTTCACAACATTTCAGTGGGTTTTGTCATACATTGATATGAATCAGCCGTAGAGTTACACGTATTCCCCATCCTGATCCCCCCTCCCACCTCCCTCTCCACTTGATTTAAGGGTGTGGTTTCCCCTCTTCCCACACCAGGACCGTTGCCCTGTAGGAGGGAGAAAGTGGACCCTGTGTGCAGTCAGAGGTCCAGTTCATTGTCCGTGTAGGTAGGTACCTAAGGCTCCACTCAGACAAAGCCTTGGGTGCAGTCCCCCTGTCTGTCACAGCTGCTCATTGGCCCCAGCCTCTGCCACCGCTATTTTACTTGTGGAAGCACGCCACAAAGTTGGTGGGATTCTGCATAGATTCTTGATGTCTACTGGAGGTGAGCTTCTGAGGCACCACTTGAGTAAGCTCCAGTAGTGGTCACCGCCACCCCTGTCCAGGCTCTGCCCCAGGACTGGGTCACCTCGGTGTCCTTGGGATGAGCCTTTTTCCCAGTCATGGGTGACCCAGATCCAGCGCCACACTGTAGCCTGGAGTGAGTGGGACTGCAGCATTCACAGACCTCGGACCGGGGCAGGTGGGGAGGAGGCGTTAGGAACACAGCATCCTTGAGAGCAGACTTCCCTCTGTCCTGCTTCTGAGGTTATTTAGTGTGTGCCTTCCTCGTGAGCTGTATCCAGGCCCCCTCAGCCCTTCTATTTGTCCCAGAGGCCCTCCAACAAACCAAGGGGGCTTGTGTCCCCCACACAGGAGCCCAGGACCAGGGAGCCCAATCTCTGGCTCAGATCATGCTCGCTCCCCACGGAGGCTGTGTACTTTCCCCCTTCCTCTGAGAACACTCCCAAGGACACAGGTCTGAACCTGATCACTACTCTTCCCTTCCTGCTCCATTAGGTATGTATCTTTATGCAACCTTGGTTGTACAGGAGTCCTTCTGCCGGTTGCCAGTTAGTTTTCAGTGAGGATTGTTCCACATGTGGTTTTATTTTTGATGTGTTTGGTGGGGGAGGTAAGCTCCTCATTCTCTCACCTCACATATTGACCCTTCCTTCCTTATACAGCCTTCTGCCTTATAGAATGTCTTTTCATGTATTTCATATAAAAATGTGAAAAAATCTAAATGTCCATAAATTGTTGAAAAGATAAACAAAATGTAGTATATCCATACAATTAAATTTCATTCAACCATGAAAAGAAATGAAATTTTGATAAATGCTACGTGAATGAACCCTCAAGACATTATGCTATGTGAAAGAAGTCAGGCAAAAACAATCACATGTTATATGATTTTATTTAAACAAAATTTTTAGGATATATTTCATTCTCTTATTGTTTGGAACTGTTTGTAAAAATCATTATTTCTTGAAGATTTGATTTTTAAAATACCCTTTAAAATCAACAGTGCCTAAGATATTCTTAGACATTTACTTAGAACTTCCTGGGTGGTAGTGGTCAAGATTCTGCCCACCAATGCAGGAGACATGGTTCAATCCCTGGGTTGGGAAGATCCCCTGGAGGTGGGTACTGCTGGTACCTGCTCCAGTATTCTTGCCTGGAAAATTGCATGGACAGAGGAGCCTGGGGCTACAGTTCATGGGGTCGCAACGAGTCGGACACAACAGAATACACATAGCAGCAGCAGACATTTACTTCCTTATTCCATTTTTTAAATGCTCACTAGACTACACAAGTGTTGTTTTCACCTTGAGACAATTTTGCTAGTAAATATATATTTTAGAACACTGGTACAAATTTTAAAATTTTTAAATGCTCACTAAACTACACAAGTTTTGTTTTCACCTTGAGACAATTTTGCTAGTAAACATATATTTTAGAACACTGGTACAAATTTTTCAATGTATTGGATTTGTTCACTGTATTTTATATTGTGTTAGTACATAATATATTATACATAATATTTGTATTATATTTTACTAGGTTCTGTTGTCCTTGCATCAAACCATTCAGCTATTTTATTCAAACCCTATAATTCCCTGATGATTCTTTTGTGTTTTATACATTAGTTCCTATTTCATACAATCTGTTACCCTTCTATAATTTATATCTCCAACTGTGATTATGACTTTTAAAAATTCTCTTTAGATTACTGTCAAATGTTCATTGTGTATTCCAAGATCATTTTATTTAAAACATGGACAGTCATGAAACATATTTATACTATGTTTTGCTATAATTATTATGCAATTCTAAGCTCTATTCCAACTGATGTTTTTGACTTTTTAAAATCTGTATAAGATATAATATAGAAGCTGTTTTTATGTATTTGTTTCCTATATGAAATATGGGAATTAACTTTAATGAAACTTTATATTTCACTTTATATGAAAATTAACTTCAATCTTTATAGATGGCTATGCATGTCTATTTACATTGGTTATAGATTTTACATTGCATAAAATATTACACAATCTGATGTTCTATCATTTAATTCATGATTTTAATCCTTTTATTATTGACACGTTTAGAGTTGTTAGATGTTATTTTATGTTCTCTAATATTTTTTGTTTCTACCTAATCTTCCCTTTCTTGACATTTGTTAAAATAATAAAGATATCAATGCTCCCTCTCATCCTCTTTGTGGCTGTTGATTTACAGCTATAAATTGTGTATCTGTTATTTCAACTAATATCTCTGGTGGTTTTAGTCATGCATATTTTTTGGGGGGGAAATAAAGCCAACCCAAATGAGAACTAGTGAGGCTATTTATTCAGAGCTTGTTATTGGACATCGTCACTTGATTTTAGCAGAGATTTAAAATCAAGCAGGGGAGAGAAAAAGGTATTTAATGAAAGCAGGGAGGGTTTCAGGTGTGCTGTGATTGGATGTTGTTAGCCCATGAAGCTAGAGATAACTATAACTAGATGTAAGACATCCTATGTGAGTGGTTTGAGAAGCACATTTGACTTATGTTGGTAGATAGTGAGTTAACAGGGAAAATAAAGGAAACTGAGAGTCGCTGAAGTGAGGGCCATTCTGGGACAGTTGCTGCAAGGATTGTGCATTGGCTTCTCAGGCTGGTTGCTGCTGAGGTTGTGGGTCTAAATTCTTTTATCATTCCGATAAAATGTCATTGTGTGTTTATATATTCACTATCTCACTATAAATTCTTCTTACAACTCTTAAACTATTTAGTATCTTTATCAAGCTTTTCATACAAAATAAAGCTTTGGTTCACTTCAGTTCAGACGCTCAGTTGGGTTTGACTCTTTGCAATCCCAGAGACTGCAGCACGCCAGACCTCCCTGTCCATCACCAACTCCCAGAGTTTACTCAAACTCATGTCCATTGAGTCAGTGATGCCATCCAACCGTCTCATCCTCTGTCGTCCCCTTTTCCTCCTGCCTTCAATCTTTCCCAGCATCAGGGTCTTTTCAAATGAGTCAGTTCTTCACATCAGGTGGCCAAAGTATTAGAGTTTCAGCTTCAACATTAGTCCTTCCAATGAATATTCAATACTGATTTCCCTTAGGATCTGGGCTGGTTGGATGTCCTTGCAGTCCAAGGGACTCTCAAGAGACTTCTCCAACACCACAGTTCAAAAGCATCAATTCTTTGGCACTCAACTTTCTTTATAGTCCAACTCTCACATCCATACGTGACTACTGGAAAAACCATAGCCTTGACTAGATGGATCTTTGTTGACAAAGTAATGTCTCTGTTTTTTAATATGCTGTCTAGGTTGGTCATAACTTTTCTTCCGAGGAGCAGCATCTTTCTATTTCATGGCTGCAGTCACCATCTGCAGTGATTTTGGAGCCCCCCAAAATAAAGTCTGCCACTGTTTCCACTGTATCTCCATCTATTTGCCATGAAGTGATGGGACCAGATGCCATGATTTTTGTTTTCTGAATGCGGAGCTTTAAGCCAACTTTTTCACTCTCATCTTTCACTTTCATCAATAGGCTCTTTAGTTCTTCACCTTCTGCCATAAAGGTGGTGTCACCTGCATATCTGAGGTTATTGATATTTCTCCCAGCAATCTTGATTCCAGCTTGTGCTTCACCCAGCCAAGCATTTCTCCTGTAGGCTGTTGGATATACTCTGCATATAGGTTAAATAAGCAGGGTGAAATATACAGCCTTGACATACTCTTTTCCCTATTTGGAACCAGTCTGTTGTTCCATGTCCAGTTGTAGCTGTTGCTTCCTCACCTGCCTACAGATTTCTCAAGAGGCAGGTCAGGTTGTCTGGTATTCCCATCTCTTTCAGAATTTTCCACAGTTTATTTTGATCCACACAGTCAAAGGCTTTGGCATAGTCAATAAAGCAGAAGTAGATGTTTCTCTGGACTCTTTTGGATTAAAGATTTACTGAGCATGGCCCTGACCCTCAGAACAGGACCCAGTTTACCCCTTAGTGAGTCTCTCCCATCAAGAAGCTTTCATAAGCCTCTTATCCTTCTCCATCAGAGGGCAGACAGACTGAAAACACCACCACAGAAAACTAACCAATCTGATCACATGGGCCACAGCCTGTCTAACTCAATGAAGCTATGAGCATTGCCGTGTAGGGCCACTCAAGACGGACAGGTCATGGTGGAGAGCTCTGACAAAATGTGGTTGACTGGAGAAGAGAACGGCAAAACACTTCAGTATTCTTGACTTGAGAACCCCATAAACAGTATGAAAAGGCAAAAATATAGGACACTGAAAGATGAACTCCCCAGATCAGTAGGTGTCCAATATGCTACTGGAGATCAGTGGAGAAATAACTCCAGAAAGAATGAAGAGATGGAGCCAAAGCAAAAACAACACTCAGTTGTGGATGTGACTGGTCATGAAAGCAAGGTCTGATGCTGTAAAGAGCAATATTGCATAGGAACCTAGAATGTTAGGTCCATGAATCAACACAAATAGGAAGTGGTCAAACAGTAGATGGCAAGAGTGAACATCAACATTTTAGAAATCAGAGAACTAAAATGGACTGGAATGGGTGAATTTAACTCAGATGACCTTTATATCTACTACTGTGGGCAAGAATCCCTTAGAAGAAATGGAGTAGCCATCATAGTCAACAAAAGGTTCCTAAATGCAGTACTTAAATGCAGTCTCAAAAACGACAGAATGATCTCTGGTTCCAAGGCAAACCATTCAATATCACAGTAATACAAGTCTATGCCCCAACCAGTAATGCTGAAGAAGCTGAAGTTGAACAGTTCTAGGAAGACCTACAAGACCTTCTAGAATTAACACTCAAAAAAGATGTCATTTTCATTATAGGGGACTGGAATGCAAAAGTAGGAAGTCAAGAAACACCTGGAGTAACAGGCAAATTTGGCCTTGGAGTATGGAATGAAGCAGGGCAAAGGCTAGTAGAGTTTTGCCAAGAGAGCACGCTAATCATAGCGAGTACCCTCTTCCAACAACACAAGAGAAGACTCTCCACATGGACATCACTAGATGGTGAACACCAAAATCAGATTGGTTATATTCTTTGCATCCAAAGATGGAGAAGCTCTATACAGTCAGCAAAACAAGACTGGGAGCTGACTGTGGCTCAGATCATGAACTCCTTATTGCCAAATTCAGACTTAAATTGAAGAAAGTAGGGAAAACCACTAGACCATTGAGGTATGTCCTAAATCAAACCCCTAACGATTATACAGTAAAAATGACAAATAGACTTAAGGGACTTGAGCTGATAGACAGACTGCCTGATGAACTATAGACAGAGGTTTGTGATATTGTACAGGAGACAGGGAGCAAGACCATCCCCAAGAAAAAGAAGTGCAATAGCAAAGTGGTTGTCTGAAGAGGCCTTACAAATAGCTGTGAAAAGAAGAGAAGCAAAAAGCAAAGGAGAAAAGGGAAGATATACCTGTTTCAAGGAAGAGTTCCAAAGAATAGCAAGGAGAGATATGAAAGCCTTCCTCAGTGATCAGTGCAAAGAAATAGAGGAAAACAATAGAATGGGAAAGACTAGAGATCTCTTCAAGAAAATTAGAGATACCAAGGGAACATTTCATGGAAAGATGTGCACAATAAAGGACAGAAATGGTATGGGTCTAACAGAAGCAGAACATATTAAGAAGAGGTGGCAAGAATACACAGAACTGTACAAAAAAGATCTTCAGGACCCAGATAATCATGATGGTGTGATCACTCACCTAGAGACAGTCATCTTGGAATGTGAAGTCAAATGGGCCTTAGGAAGCATCACTACGAACAAAGATAGTGGAGGTGATGGAATCCAGATGAACTATTTTTTCAAATCCTAAAAGATGATGCTGTGAAAGTGCTGCACTCAATATGTCAGCAAATTTGGAAACCTCAGCTGTGGCCACAGGACTGGAAAAGGTCAGTTTTTATTCCAATCCCAGAGAAAGGCAATGCCAAAGAATGTTCAAACTACTGCACAATTGCTCTCATCTCACACACCAGTAAAATAATGCTCAAAATTCTCCAAGCAAGTCTTCAGCAATATGTGAACCGTGAACTTCCAAAAGTTGAAGCTGGTTTTAGGAAAGGCAGAGGAACCAGAGATCAAATTGCCAACATCTGCTGGATCATTGAAAAAGCAAGAGATTCCAGAGAAACATCTACTTCTGCTTTATTGACTATGCCAAAGCCTTTGACTGTGTGGATCAAAATAAACTGTGGAAAGTTCTGAAAGAGATGGGAATACCAGACAACCTGACCTGCCTCTTGAGAAATCTGCAGGCAGGTGAGGAAGCAACAGCTACAACTGGACATGGAACAACAGACTGGTTCCAAATAGGGAAAAGAGTATGTCAAGGCTGTATATTTCACCCTGCTTATTTAACCTATATGCAGAGTATATCCAACAGCCTACAGGAGAAATGCTTGGCTGGGTGAAGCACAAGCTGGAATCAAGATTGCTGGGAGAAATATCAATAACCTCAGATATGCAGGTGACACCACCCTTATGGCAGAAGGTGAAGAACTAAAGAGCCTATTGATGAAAGTGAAAGATGAGAGTGAAAAAGTTGGGTTAAAGCTCCGCATTCAGAAAACAAAAATCATGGCATCTGGTCCCATCACTTCATGGCAAATAGATGGAGATACAGTGGAAACAGTGGCAGACTTTATTTTGGGGGGCTCCAAAATCACTGCAGATGGTGACTGCAGCCATGAAATAGAAAGATGCTTGCTCCTTGGAAGAAAAGTTATGACCAACCTAGACAGCATATTAAAAAACAGAGACATTACTTTGTCAACAAAGATCCATCTAGTCAAGGCTATGGTTTTTCCAGTAGTCACGTATGGATGTGAGAGTTGGACTATAAAGAAAGCTGAGTGCTGGAAAATTGATGCTTTTGAACTGTGGTGTTGGAGAAGTCTCTTGAGAGTCCCTTGGACTGCAAGGAGATCAAACCAGTCCATCCTAAAGGAAATCAGCCCTAAATATTCATTGGAAGGAATGATGTTGAAGCTGAAACTCTAATACTTTGGCCACCTGATGTGAAGAACTGACTCATTTGAAAAGACCCTGATGCTGGGAAAGATTGAAGGCAGGAGGAAAAGGGGATGACAGAGGATGAGACGGTTGGATGGCATCACCGACTCAATGGACATGAGTTTGAGTAAACTCTGGGAGTTGGTGATGGACAGGGAGGTCTGGCGGGCTGCAGTCTCTGGGATTGCAAAGAGTTGAACATGATTGATCGACTGCACCGAACTGAATGTTGGCGTAATGGTGACCTCCTCCAAGAGGGTTTATGCCATACCCGAGTCTGCTTTACCCAAAGCCCCTGTCCCTGCGGCACTCCACCACCGACCCATACCTCCGCAAGAGACACTCAAACCCAGTTCTGTCTCAGCCTCTGTGGATTCCCTGGGTCCTTGTCTGCACAAGGTTTGTGTCTGAGCCCTCTCAGCATCTCTGGCATGAATGGGGTTTGATTCTAAATGGGAATTCGCCCCTTTTACCATCTTGGTGGGGCTTCTCCTTTGCCCTTGGACGTGTGGCATCTCCTCACAGCCACTCCAGCCCCTAACATCTTACTGGGGTTTCTCTGACCTTGGACGTGGATTATCTACACACGGCAGGTTCAGCGAAGTAATCTTAAAGGTCCAACAAACTTTCTTTCTTTCACCCTCTCTTATATTATTCTCTAGAATTTAGTATTACATTCTTAAAATCAAAAGTTATTGTTTATTTTGTTTATAGAAATAGTTAATGAAGTAGATAAATACATATTAAAATATTTGGGACTTACCACTAATTTTTCATTCCATTGATAATGTCACATTTCTTCTTGAATTATATCCTATGTTCTGCAAACAGTACAGTCTTTTACTCCTTACTTGTCTAAAAATGCCTTTTTTATGCCTTGTATTTGGACAATTGTTCAGCTGGATATAAAATTTTTCTTTTACAGTTATCTTTCTCTTAGGATTTTAACTTTATACCCCCATTGTGTCAGGCATCTATTGTTGAGAAAAAGTCTGTTATAAGACCATTGAAGAAAATTTGTTTTTTATTCATGTCACAACTTAAGATTTCATATCCTTTACCATTGATGTTGTTTAGCTTTTCTAATGATTTGATTTGTTTTTATTTATTTTGATCAATACTTGGTGTCCATTTTTAATCAGATGAACTTGTGTTATCTTCAGTTTTGGAAACTTTCCAGTCATTAACTCATTAAATATTTGTTCTCTATCATTTTTCACATTCAGTCTTCTTAAACTGCTCTTAAATTTATGTTGAGTCATCATAATATATCTTTGTTTCTATGGCTTTTTAATATATTCTTACCCCTGTGTTTTTATATTTCATTTTGTGCTAATTCCTCAGCAGGTTTATTTACAGTTTACCACTTTTAGTCAATCTAGATTTACTATATATATTATGATATTTGCCTTCCAAAATCTAATATATTTATTTCCAAAATTTCTAAGTTATTTTTACTTATTTATATTTAATTTTTCTTCATTTTGTTTCACATGTATTTTTTAAACTGACAGTTTTCCCTCAGTTATATTTTTGAGGATTCCAAGAACAGTGATGTTATATAAGTTTAGATTATCCTGTTTTGTTTTTTTTAACTTTTACTGGAGTATAGTTGCTTTACAATCTTGTGATTGTTGCTTTTCTTAGAATTTTTTTTTAGCAGTATAAGATTTATTCATGTGTCTAGTATTTTGAGTTCCAGACACATGCTCAATGCTCTCTGTTTCTCTACCTCTTATTCTCTAGTGGGGTTACATCTACCCAGTCCCTGGGATCCCAGCCCATAATCAAGTATTATTTTGGAAGTTTAAGGAATTTACACCATGGGAATAGTTCAAAGATCCAGGAATCCAACCATGGAAAATTTGTCTCAGTTTCTGCTCAGGAGATTGGCCCTGTTTCCTCCTGCTTCCCCAAGCAAATTGCTTCATACTAGGCAGAGGCCCCATACAAGCAGTATTTTCCCTCTTTTATGTGCAGGGTAGAAAGTCCATTCCAGCCACTGGTTTCCAGCAGTGAGTTTGGCTCTTTTCCCAGTATTCACCCAGAACACACTTAGCCTCTTCTACTCTACAGAAGTTGAACTCCTATCAACTTCCAACTGCTTCCAGATCTAGAATTTAACAGGCCATCAGACTCAAATTTATTTCACACTGCTTCTTTTCAAATTCTTGATCATAGAGATATTTATCTCTTTTTCATCATTATTCAGGAGTGGCTTTCTTTAACATTTGCTTTTTTATATTTTATTCATCATGGTTGTGTGTTTGATGTGGGGCAGGGTGAGTCTGAAAGTATATATTTGCAATATCATTTTTCCCAAAGTTGCATTTTATTTTTCTTTCAAGTATTTCACTTTGACTAAACTATAAACTCAGTGAAGGTGGTGGCCTTATCTTCTTTTGTCATTTTATCAATAAAAACAAAATGTGACAATAGCTTTCAGTGTTGGTTCTGCAGTGAGCCAGTATATAGGCATCATGTACCCTGAGCAGTGAGAATGGTATCCCAAGCTCCTTCCACAAAACTACATTCAGCATCTCAGCATCAAACCACCATTGCTTTGAACTGTGTCTATAAACACCTGTGTTTTATCTTGACTTATTTTATGCATCCATTAAGAAGATGTGTCCTAAGATAATTGCTTCCTTACTTTCCACCATTTCAGCTTACAAAGGAATGCTCTGCTTTCAGATAGTGGGGGAACCTATAACATGAATTATTTAATTCACTACCAGCTGACCTAGGAATAATTTGACAATAATAGTGTAAAGCTTGCTGAGGCTTCAGCAAATGAAACATAAGAAAGTAATGCAACTTAGCATTATTTGAAAGTTATTCCATTTAGGTAAGTTCATCACAGAGTTTTATTGAAATTGAGTAAAACCAAGAGCAATACCTCAAATATATAGCCATGCTTTTCTGAACATACAAAGTGTCTGTATTTCAGTAGCATGCAGTAAAATGAATGTGAAAATTAAGTAATGAGATAAATAAAGAAAAAAGAAACAGTAGATAACTATTAAAGGACATCATCATTGGACATCAGGAACTAGGCTTTTTAGTTAAGCAGTCTTAAGAAACCCCTGTAGTCATGATTCATTGGTGGACATTAAATAATTCTAGCACTCTGGCCTGTTATGTGCCCAGTCATCTTTTAGGCTACAAATAATTATTTAAATACCAAAGCAACTTTTTGACATCAGTGTCATTCTAAGTATACAGATGACTAAAAGGAAACTAAGGGTCTAAGTGATCTGTTCACAATCACCCAACTTTAGTGCAGAGCACTGTTGAATCTACATTCGCCTTCCAAAGTCATGCTTCTGGTTACCAAGAGTAAAAAATCTGAAAGGCAGATTCTTTGTATACTGAATGTTTCCTACTTAGGAAAAATCAAGACAGTGTTCCCATGATTCACTTGTTTGTTCATTCATTCAACAACCAGTTGTTGACTTCTTCCCTGCTCTGTGACATATGTTGTGACAGATGCTGGTGATAAGAGTGAGCCATAGAAATATAGTATTTTCTCTCACACAGATGTGGAGAAAATTCAAAAACTACTATACTGCTTCACATAGATTATCTTTTTTTAACATGTGGCACGTTATGGTAAAGAGTCTGCCTGCAATGTGGGAGACTAGGGTTCCATCCTTGAGTCAGGAAGATCCCCTGGAGAAGGAAATGGCAACCCACTCCAGTATTCTTACCTGGAAAACCCCTTGGATGGAGGAGCATTGTAGGCTACAGTATATTGGGTTGCAAAGAGTTGGACATGACTGAGTGACTAACACTTTACTTTTCACGTTATAATACAAAGTAAATTTTGGGAATTTATCTAAGCAGGCTCTGAAACTTACTATTTTACCCAAAATGCTTTCATTTGAGCTAGTGGATATTTATTAAGTTTTACAAACTGGTAGGCTAACACCACCTTTCTCTGTATGTTGAAAACCACATTAAAGGAAATGCTTTATTCTTCTGAGAAATTAATCAAAACTATGGTAAAATAAGAGCATTATGATCAAAATAAGAAAAGTTAACCATTTTCAGATGCATTTAAAATTGAAAACTTGCTAATTTCATATCAGGCATTTACGACCGTCTCCTTTCCAAGGATCAGTTTCTTCCAGTTACTTCATTTCCTTCTTGTTTGGTCTCCTGAAAGCTTTTATGTGTGCTTGCCTCTGGTTCTGGCAGGACCCCTCGTGGCTTGTCTTGCTGCTGGTTTCTGTTGCAGTCCCTTCATGGCTCTTCTAGACTCATGTCATGAGTTTTTGGTACATGATGGGTCAGAACACACTTATTACTTTCCCATTTACTCTCCACACCACCTCTCAGGTCTGTAGGAGTAGCTCAGACTTTAGGTAACTCAAGGGAATAATAACTTAAGAAAGGAAAATGTACAGCTGATGTGAAATATTTGTTCCTATAGCTCAAGTGGAAATACACCTAGTAATTAAAGCCACAGGGAGAAACCTGGTCTCTTACGATTACATAACATGTTCTAATGTAGCTTCCCCTGCCCTGATCTTGTTTGTGCATTCCACCATGAAAGACGCCTCCTCCTTAATACTTCCATGTTTCAAATTCCTACCCACTATTTAATCATTTCAATCCTTTTTAATAGAAATTGATTTCAACTTGTGATCTTTCTGCTGCTTCCACTAGTGCATATCCCCTTATTTGAATTATTAAGTTTAGACCAGAGGTCAGAAAATTCCAGTGTATGGACTAGAAACAACTTGTAACTAAGTTTTGGGGGCAAATACAAGGGTCAAAAATGTTTTTTAATTCATTTCCAAATAAGTAAATTTTGGAGACATCATATAAAAGGTGAGATTCTTGACTACTTCTGATAAATTGAAAAATTTAGAAACCCAATCTTCCTATTGCAGCATAGAAACAACTAGCAGATATTGTGAAGTGGCTATACTCCTCAGATAAAAAGCACAGTCTTTGGGTTGCCATGGAACTGATATTTTCTATTTGCTATATTCTACCTGTTTTATTTATTTTTGCCACCTGAAGCCCCGCTAAAAGCATTTGAATTTTTGTCCTTTAGTTAGACCTTTAGTTAGAGAAATGTTCCAGGTGCCATTAGATGGTTAATCAAGATCCCAGCTAACCCATGACTTTGATGGATTCTTCATGTACAATACACATTGAAATCTACCCGCCAGCAAAGTAGTAAATTTGTTTATTTTCCTTATTTCAAAAATGTCGTGAATGTTAGTAAAACATGTACCATTTTCATTTTTGATACATCCATGTAGCATTCATAGATTTCTTTTTACTTAAGCAATGAGTAGTCAGGGTATTTTCAGGATAATCAAAGTCATTTCTAGCATTTTGAGAGGAAGAAGTCTTAAGGAGCCAAAATTGAGACTGGAGTCCAGTGAAAAGGACAGGAGGAATAAAAGTCAGGAAGGTGCCTTTCAAGAAATTTGGGAGTAAAGAGTCTGAGGAAGTTAGAACCAATGACTGATCTACCCACAGCTAGGGATTCTCAGAAAACCTTGACAAATTCTCAGGCTGCTATAAACTTATTCCTATGGCTTGGCCTACAGATGCTGTCAGAGGTCACTGTTTTTTCCTTCTTTGCCTTTGAAATTTTGCATGAGTTTTTCCTGTGGTTGGATCTGAACCATAAACCTGTAGGCAAGGGAGTCAGGGAAATGTGGTTACCCAGATTTCCTCCTCTGTGGTACAGAGAAGAGCTTAGAAGGGCAGTGATAGAACTGAGTATTCTGCACAAAGTGGGCTGCTTTTAAAATAAATCTAGTGATTGAGGGACACAAACTAAGAAAACAAAACTCCAAGATAAAAATATCAGAACCATTAGTAGCTGGTGAAGACTTGATGTTTTTAGCATGTCTGGGTCTGGTACCCCAGGTTGCAGGAGTCTGACAAGAACAGTGGAGGGATCTGGATATCTGTCATCCTGCCTGTAAAAAAGGACTCCATCACTGGGTGGGAGACGGGACTACACTTTGGGGTACAGAAGGATGAAAAATTAGAGTTAGATCATTAATGACTGAACAAAAAATATGAGGGTGAGGTATTGTGGTGAGGGAGGGCTACAACACAGGATTCATGAGGTTTAAACAAAGAAAAAGCTCTAGAAGGAAGAAGACACATACAGGTTAAGAGTGTATGGCAGTCAGGAAAGTCACAGGACTGGGGCTTTCTAAACATTGCTGCAGTTTAGGGAAGGGATTCAAAGGCAGTACAGGGAGGTCATTGACATCTGTAGAGGAGTGTAGGAAGTATTAAGTGAGGATTGCTAAGGGTTAATCCAGAGTTAGGAACTGGGGATAGGTTTGAGGAACAGTCTAATAATGTGAGCTCAAGATTTCCATATGAGCAGAAAGAAAGGGGTAAATGGCAGAGAAAAGTGTTTGTTGCAGAGTTTCCATCAGACCATTCTATGCATGTTTTTTCTCGAGACTCTGTGGTCAATATCATCAGTTCAGTGTACCATGAATGTGCCTAGACCTGCAGTCCCTGTCACACCTAAGAACTTTTGTACACCTTAGGTAATACATTTCATGTACTCAGGGAGAGACTTAACTAAGGAGTAATGGTAGAACCAAGATACACACACACACACAAACACATGCACACAAACATACTTATATTCACACTCCACCCAAAGATAAGCATCCATTCTCAGAGATATTATGATTTGAATCCAGAAAGAATATGAAAAGTATTTTCTTTTCTTCTTTTTTAAATATTTTCTTAATGGTCTGACAATGTGCAAGGCTCCTCTCTCTGGAGCAATGCTTCATTTTGGCAGTTAGGTCAGAAGAGTGTCAGTTCTTTTTCTTTATCAGTGAGTTCAGAGTGAATATTTCAGGCCTGTCTGAATATGAAAGGAATTGAAAACTGAGAGGTTGTTTATCTACTCTTTCAGCTACAAAAAAGATGGGCCAGAATTTTGATATGATTCTCTATAGAGGATAAACTGAAATCATGGCTCAGGATTATCATTTTCTTCACTTCCTGACCCAGGAGAAGCAGAGGAAGGAGGGAAAAGGTATTTTTAATCTACTTATTCTTTGGGTTACATTAAATTAGAGCAATAATTCAAAGGCCTGTCATATTACTAGGATAGCTTAAACACATACGTGTGGTTTACCTGATAGTTGATTTCTAATTTACATGCATCAAGCAATTTCTAGTGTTCTATTGCTACTACACATAAATTACCTCACATAGTCTATGCATTTTCTTTTCAACAGGCAGTGACTGAATGCACTATGTTCCAGGAATGTGTTAGGGGGCTGAGGTTACAAAAATATGTCAGATGTAGCATTTTCCCTCAAGGAATACTCTTATAAATGATATAGGCATGTTACTAATGATTATAGTGTTGTAAGTGCCAAGATTGTAGTATGATACCAAAGATATCCAATTACAAAGAAGTATCTGAATAAGATGAGAGGTTAAAGGAAATTTTCCTGAAGAGATGAAATATTTCAGTTATACAAAATAAATGAAGGAAATAATAAGAAAGGCACATTACAAAAATTCACAAAGTTATTGTTATTAGAGGGATTAATGACTGTTGGAGAAACTGAGAACTGGTCTTATTTATCACTAAATCATAAAGTAACTGCATTTTACTTTACACGAAATTAATTCATCTTGATTACTTGAAAAGTAAATTCAGTTTTTAGTGGCAAGAGTGCTAATTGTCTCTAAATGTACCCTGTCTTTTTCTGTAGTAATGGAACTCCTATTTTTAGATAGGCACAAGCACCTAACATAAAGTTTGCAGCCAAGACTGGCCTGTGATTGAGTCATGGATCATAAATAAAAGCAGGAAGATGTCCTTCTCCATCCCTTCCTTATTCCAGGTGACAGGAATACAGACATGATGGCCAGAGCTGAAGCAACCTTCTTGGACATCACAGTGAAAACTGCAAGCTGAGAATAGCAAAGAAAAACAGGAGCCCAGGTCCTGACCATATAGAGACCCCTTTACCCTTGGTTCTACCTCCTTAATTAGATATAGATTTAGAAGAAAGACATTCTTTTTCCCTAAAAAGCATAAAACTCAAATTATAAAATTGAATAATTTACTGTTTCAAAGATACATTTTCTATATTTGTCACTAAACTTGCAAAAAGTAATATATCTCAAAAACTAAAAAAGGCATATGAATATATATAGTAATTATGTATGTGAAATAAAAATATAAATAGAAGAATTCTAACTGCAGACATAAATAGAAATAAACATGAAAATATAAATTAAATGATAATTTTAAAGATTTTTTAAATAGCCAGTTGTTCAATTTTATACAGTTCTACTCTCAACTGACCTGAGACTTCTCTTATTATTGAGTCAGCACCTAAAAAGTATAGCAACTTTTTCTTAAAAAAAGTTAAGTAGTCATATAATTTTCTGAGATTGAACCTCATCTAAGCTATTTAGTCTATTGATAAATTATTGCTCAGAGAAAGTAAGTTAATTACAGTTAGAATTGGGGTTAGTTTTCTTAATGATCAATGTAGTAGTAGTTCCAACCATCTCATTCATGAAGAGCATCTTCTATTTCCACTTGATAGGAAAGTAGGCAGCATGTTTAAGTGTGGCTTGGTAACATTCCTGAAGCTCAGCAGAGGGCAAAGAGTCACTGTGCTGAAGGAGGGTTCCAACTCACAGTCTATTGCAATGAATTTGTTACCCAGTCCAGCATCCTTAATCTGGAGATGGATATTTCAAGTTTATGAACCACCTGGAATTGCTTTGCTAAATGTTTACATGTTCATTTTCTGATAAATGAGTCCATAGTTGGATTTTCAAACTGGCCAGTGATCTAAAAGACTGACACACGATGCGCTTTTCAAACATCCTGACTATTCTCTGAAGCGCTGCTCCTTCTGAACACCTAACACAGTCTTCTGCCCTCAGAGAGTTTTTTTCTTCTGGAGGATAGATACGTATTTTAAGAAATCATGTTATAATTTGGAAAGAGGGACATGATTCAAGAGAAGGCAAATAAGAATACTCACAATTACCCTGGGACAATTGTCCAACTCATTAAGTTAAAAAAACAAACAAACCAGATGTTTTAGGATGGCTTGGATAAAGCTGCTGAGATGAGAAGGCAGTAGCTATGAAGACACCATGCAGTCCTGGGCTTATTATTTCCAAGAATGGGCCAGTCGTAGGAGGATACCTTGAATCGCTTCCCTCCTTGAAAGTGAAAGTGGAAGTCGTCAGTCGTGTCTGACTCTTTGTGACCCCATGCACTGTAGCCCGCTAGGCTCCTCTGTCCATGGAATTCTCCAGGCAAGAATACTGGCCTGGGTAACTGTTCCCTTCTCCAGGGGATCTTCCCATCCCAGGGATCAAACCCAGGTCTGCAGCATTGCAGGCGGATTCTTTGTTGTCTGAGCCACGAGGGAAGCCCCTTAACTTTTAACAAAACGAAGTTAAATATCACACTTGAATGAAAATCCATTAAGAAGTTCATCCAATTCCACCATGAACTTCCTCTCTGGGTACAGTGATGACTTTGGTGCTGGCTAAAATTTACGAATGAAATAATTGTTCCTGAGATTATCAAAAACACCAGCCACACCATACATCTCACACTCTTAAACTAAGAACAATTCAGCACAGTTAGGAGCCTTCAGCTAAAAAGAGTTTCAGTATAAAGTAAACACGGCCAATGAATTCCCCTCCTTCCCTTGGAGAGGTCACGTTCAAGGATCACTGCCAATGCAAGAAGGGAAGGCCTGGGTTGTGCCCACCTGCTAAGAATTAAACAGTATAGCTGTAGTCTCTTGTGCAATCAGTGCCTGGTCTTTAACGGGAGGCTCTGAATTCATCTCCAGCAAATGATATGCTCAAAAGCCTTTTATTAATTTGTGTTAATCTGAGCATCATGGAATCACTCTAATTTAAAAATAACAACCCTCACTAAATGTGAGAAAATTCTCAGACAACTGGATGCATGCATTGCTTTTGGTAATCAAGTTTATGAAGCAGGTTTTATTGTGTTCTTCTCAGCATGGTGCTTAGTATCTAAAGCCCTACCACATGTTGTAATAATAAAGTTATTGCTTACTGACCAAAGTTGACAACCAACAAATACTGTCCTGAGTTATTTCAGATTTATTACAATTCTCTCACTGGTAACTCATTAGTGTGTATCTGGTAAATTGTGTTCAATAATGTTCAGGATAGCAAACTCATGAAGAAATACACTCAGAAATCAACAACCACCAAACACAAAACAAAACAAAAACAGGGAAGAAAGCCTCTGTGTGAAGAAATACACCAGGAAAAAAAATAAAATCAATTGTGAAAGTACAGATTTTCTACAAGGGGAAAAATACTTACACTCTTTTTTAAAGGCATGAATAATTCTAGACAACACCATGTTTTTTATTAAAACCTCACCTTAGAAATAACATTGGACTATTCTTAGGGATGGATGGGCATTCATCACCCTCCTCTTTGATGGAAGGTGTTGATACATTTTTGGTGGTAGCTTAGCTACATCCTTCTTTAAAGGCTTCAGAAGTTTTAGTGAACACTATTTGAACTTAGTGATTTATTGCCACTTAGTTTCTCATATTTTTTCAATCAGGTCTTTGTTTTGATTTCTCTGACAGCTCTTTACCTTCCTTCTCTGTACAAAGTAACTCCAGGATAGACACTTCTTCAATCTGGAGAGAAGGCCGGGCACAAAGTGACCATTCGATTCCTTTGCATTATTTGCAGTCTCTTCGGAACGCTTCATTCCCAACACAGTAGTGTAATAGACCAAGTCAATCTCCAGTGGATTTTACATTTCTGGTATACTTACCTCAAGGGGATTTTTTTCTTTTGTATTTGGGAATGACTTTGTTTTTTGTTTTGTTTTGTTTTTTTTTTTGGTTTTGACGTTATCCTTTAAAGTCAGTATTGTAGGATTTTATCATCTATCTTTCATCCTTACCAACCCCCCCATATCTTTTCTTATTTTTTGTTTTTATCAGAGTTCATGAATCTCTAATAGTGTATCTTTAAGCAGTTTCTATCCTATTCCTATGGATTTTAATTGTCCACCTTTTTCCTTTGGATCCTTCTGACTAATCTCTTTTTTCTCTTAAACTTTTCTTTGAAAAGATATAATATTTTCTATGAAAATGTCAAATTTGATTATGTCATTGCTACTGCTAATTTCTAGTCTTTTGCTCTCAGGCCAATGACTCAGAAGTGACAGAGTTCTCTAAGTATCCAAATATTGCTCTTATTAAAAAAAAACAAAAAACAAAAAACTTTTCTATCCAATAGTGACACAAGTGTCATGATTCAAATTTTTAACAATGTGCAAATCTCAGTATTGGTTATGTCACCTCTTAAAACTTGCCACTTGTGTCAGAGTAGCAAGCATAACAAGTTTCTCTGTCTAACAAGTCTATCAACCCTGCTCCCCCACCCATGTTCTGTGCGAAAGGCCTCTGCTGTAATACAAAGCTTATGTTCTATATTTCAATAGGATAAATCAATCTCAATGCAACATAGGTTTCTTATTAACATATGCCAATCACTCTTTGGTAATCTACCAACACTTATGTATATAGTTTATCCTTCTTTATATAAATAAAACAGTGTGTCTCTCTCACTTTTCTAACCATTTCAATATAACACCTAGTGGCAGACAAACCATACTGAGTTGTGGTGAAAATATTTGTATTCCTTTCAGATTGAATGCATCTATCTGGCTTTGTATTACCACAGATTCTCTTTTGCAAGAAACCGTGGAAGAAATGCTGGATTCCTAGTATAACTGAAAAGCTCAACAAATCTTTCAGCAAAACCTAAAAGGAACTTTGTAAAAATAAATTATAAATCCAATACATACGTTACCATTACTAGGGAAATTTTCTCTAAATATGGATCTCAAAACACCTATAATCATTTATTTTTCTTACATAAGCGATTCAAATTTTCAGATCCATTGTAGACCTTATTATCAAAATTTCTCAAGCACCCTCAGTAGACAGAATGCATACCTCCATCTGTATTCATCTGATAAAATGAGCAACTAAATTCAGATTCTGTGTATCCCAGCTCTGGAGGGAACTTAGGCCTCTTATCAAATAAACAAGACTTTAAAAAATGTTGTAGATTGAATTTCAACACCCCCCTTCCAAATATATAAGTAGAAGGCCTAATGCCTACTCCCTCAAAATATAGCTTTATTTGGAAATAGAATTGTTGCAGATATAATTAATTGAGATGAGGTCGTACTAAAGTACGGTGGACCCCTAAATAAAACTGGGTCCTCGGTCACTCACTTGTGTACCACTCCGTGACGCTATGGAGTGTAGCCCGCCAGGCTCCTCTGTCCATGGATTTTTCCAGGCAAGGATACCAGAGTGGGTTGCCATTTCCTTCTCCAGAGGATCTTCCAGACCCTTGGATCAAACCCCCATCTCTTGCATCTCTTGCATTGGCAGGCAGATTCTTTACACTGCGTCACTTGGGAAGTCCTGCAATAAGACTGACGTAAGAGGGAAAATTTGGACAGAGTCATGCATACAGAGAGAGTGTCGGGTGAAGCCTGGAGTTACGCTGTCACAAGCCAAGGAACTACTAAAAGCTGGGATGGGGTCTGGAACAGATCTTTCTCTAGTGCTTTCAGGTGAAACATGGCCTTGCTGACAACTTGATCTCAGATTTCTAGCCTCCAGATCTATGAGACAATAAAAATAAATTTCTGTGTTCTTTAAGCCACTAAGCTTATGATACTGTGTTATGGCCTTCCCAGCAAATTAAGGTAACAAAATTCAGTTTCATTCATTACTATCAAATAATAATTAGATAAATGTGGTTGGTGGGCAAGTAAAAGAGAAATGTATAGAAGATTTTGAAGGTTTATTATTTTTATATTGGAGTGTGAAGTTTTCCCTAATTTTAAGGTAAATATCAGCTTGTTCTTCAGTATTTCCCTAGCATTTGTCACATAGTTATGTTAATAATGCTTCATCACACATTTACAATCATTTGTCCACAGATCTGTCTCTTGAAACTGAGATCTGAGGCAGTGAGGACCATGTTTTTATTCTTTATCCCAGAATCCAATAATGATATATGACACATAGTGCATGTTTAGAAAATGTCTTCAAAGATTGGTGAAACTAGACTTGCCACAGCACTTTAGAATTTTGATCAGATTGTTCCATCAAAGCTTTCACTCAAAACAGTTATTGGTCCTCAACCAAGACACATGAAACAGGTCAACAGACTGGAATCTGACCATATCTTTTCTCAACACCATAACTAAAGAGGAGATGCACTGTCTTCTTTAAAGAGTCCTTGGAGACCAAATATATGGATGATAAACCGGACAAAAAAGAGGGGAGAGACAGAAAACAGTCTCTGGCCTCTGAACTAGATTTCTATTTGTAGATTTTTGTCTGTTTCTCAGAACCTAGTATTAAGAGAAGTATAAAAATATAGCCATGTGGTAACCTCTGTTCCAGGCCCAGATTGTCCTGTCTGGCTAAGGATGGAAGTGTGCAAGCTGAAACACACATATTAATGTGAACCAGACTTGGTGGGGGATTCACCACTGTATCCTGCCAGGTATGCAAGCCTTCCAGATACACTGCTGTCTTTTGATGATCTGCCTATAAATTTTTTCGGTCTCTGAGATGGAGTCCCAGTTTCTCCTTCTCCTCCTCCTCCCTCTAACCTCCAATGTGTCTCATCTGCATTGTGCAATCTGACACAAGCTCCTATGGTTCAGGCGCACTTGCTTTTTGCTGCATTTGTTTTTCAATGTAACCCTGATTTCTGTGTTTCCAAGCACAGTCTAGTAACTTGACTCCTGTTCCTGATAGATAATTCAGTTTTATTTTTCTGACTCTGGATCTTAATCTACCTCTAATTATCTAAGACACAGCAGTTTACTGTCAGTGTGGAAACACAAATTCCTGATTTCTATCCCCAGGCTCTGCTTTTCTTCCAGGAAGATGTTTTCCCCCAGGTAACTGTTCTATTAACATGAACTACTATTGGCAAGTTACTGTATATCAAGTGAAAAGAAATTAAGCATTTATAAACATAGCATTTCTCAATCTCATTAGTTTATAACATAATTGGATATATTCTTAAAGTAGAGCTGAATAAGTATAGAAATTTCTTCTTTGTAGAGAAATTATTTTTGTAGATTCTTAGTGATTTTCAACAGTTTTCCATAGGATTTATTTAGAAAAATCTGCATATTTTGCTCTCACTCTCATTATCTCCATCACCCCCAAAATATTTTATATAGTTACAATGGAGATGGAAAATTGGACTCCAGCTTAAGTGAAATTTAGGGTTCTATCTTGTTGAACTGAAAAAGTTCAACAAAATAGAAGGTTTTTAAAGTATATTTCTTGTTAAGATGTAAAGTCAGTGTTTTCTACCCCCAAATCCCCAATAAAATAAAAACAAACTAAAATACCAAGAATTTCCAACAGACCTTGAAAAAAAAAAAAACAAAGATCCTGGCCACATTATGTTTATATTCTCAAAGAAATTGAGCCCTGGTATGGTTTCTTTGGTTTGCTACATTCCTCACTACTCCCTATTATCCTACCAAGCTCGTTTCACTTATCAGAGATAGCTACTTGCTCTTTCATGAGTTAACCTGTAATAAGCATGACATATTTTGATGCATCATGCAAATGATTTTATGTCCTAAATCCTTCATTCTACTTAAATAGAATCAATGACAGAATTGTGCTTATTGTCAAGCACAACTTCCGTGGGCCTGACCTACTCAGTGGTTACATACGTCCCAGGATGTATGCTTTCGTAAAGTGCAGAACCTTGACCCTATGGATGCAGGCTTTTTGTTCAATAAAGAAAACCATCAATTACATTATTTCAAAAATGCTTTGATCTTGTAAGTGTCTTTATTACAAAAGAAAGTAGGATGAGAGTCTTTTGACAGACATAAGGCTTTGTGTAAAAACTTCAAGCGTCTCGGTGGCTTACTTGGCATAAAACTGTTGGTATAAAATGTCTCAGATCTTATCTACTTTACCTTTCTGGGTTTGATTTTTAGTTTTTTTCATTTACTAGCTGTGTATGTGAGGACAAATCTCTATCTGTGCACTTCAATTTGTTAATTTGTCACAAGTTGACTCTTAAAGTTTAACATATGATCTCTAAAGACCCACTGAGGCCTTCAGAAAACTTCAGTCTTCATAATTAGCACATTAGAAATTCTTGGCCACAACCCAAACATTGACAGTAGAACCATTTTGTAAAATAATTGAAAAAGATTGAATATATTATTGGTTTGTAGGTAGAATACTTATGTTTTAAAATAATTACACATTCATCAGAAATATGTTCAATTTGACTTGGAATTTCACCTTAGAATCCTTATCGCATGCTCAGTCACTCAGTCATGTCTAACCCTTTCGATCTTTGAACGTTGGCCAGCCAGGCTCCTCTGTCCATGGGATTTTTCAGGTAGGAATACTGGAGTGGGTTGCTATTTCCTACTGTAGAGGATATTCCTGATCCAGGGATCAAACCTGGGCCTCAGAATTCATATCACAATTATCTAAAAGTTTTAAATTTATTAAAATGCAATACAGCTGTCTGAGACGTCACTTATGTGTGAATCCAAAAGTAAAAGAAATATGAAATCAATATAAATATTAATATTTAAAGGTAGAAAAGGAGTTGCTAGGGGCAAAGGCTGGGGTAAATAGGCAGAGTTTGGTAGAATAGTGTAAACTTTCAGTTATAAGATGAATAATGTCTAAGGATCTAATGTATAACATGATGACTAAGTTGATAACACTGATTGCATAATGGAAAGAGAATAAAACATAAATGTTTCCACCAAAAAAAATAAAAAGAGAGAGAGAGTAGCATTTGAGTTAATGGATATGCTAATGAAGCCACTGGGAGGAGCAATGTATATTATATCAAGTGATCACATTGTACTCTAAATATGTTACCAATTTATCATTCAATTATACCTCAATAAAGCTGAAAAAAAGTTGCCTTACCTCCAGCATAAATAAAATTCTGAAAGAAAAACTAACCTCTACCAAGATGGACAATCTCCACTTCCTCCAGAGACCCTATCTTAGCTTATTGTATGATATCCTCTCAGTAGGTTAAACTAGCGTCAAAGACTTAGTTTAGCTTCTTCTCCCTCTGTGACACTGAGACATCCAACCAGTCATGTGATTTGTAAATTACTCATACGCAGTCCTGCCCAACCTGCAGTCTCTAAATAGCCACATGTCCAGGTCTTCTTGCTTAACATGCTATTACATTGACTTCAGAGTGGTATTTCTACAACATGTGTTTCATTACTTCTTTTTCTTCATAAAATCACTGTTCTTTTCAGCAATGTGAAGACAACATATGTATCATCATGGTTAAAAGCATTAAGACTTGGGGAATGTGGCAAGCCAGGGCTTCTATTACAGCTCTATTAAATGTTAGCTACTTAGTCTTAGGCAGTAACTGAATAAGCTTGAAAGGTAGGGTCTGTTTGAAACACCACTGAGGAAAAGACTACTTACTTTTTAGATGTCACCACAGAAGGCAAAATTAGGACCTACCGAGAGATATGATTGGGATATACATACTTTAATCCAATACACTGAACACTCTTCATTCGGGCAACCTCAAAATGGCACTTAATGTCCTATGAAAAATTATTGCTCCATTTCTAAATGTATTGAAGGAGAGGAAAAAAGGACCACAAATTCAAGGTATTTAAATATTAGGTCGGAAATAAATGAAGTTGCATAAAGAAGTAGTGAGGGATGTTTCCAGTCCGAGATTTTCAAATTCTGTGGTTTGAGCTTAACTGAATTGACTTAAATTCTTGTTCAAGTATACTTTATGCCTAAATTTCAGGAACATTTTCATTTATAGAACCAAAGTTTAGTTTACCAAATGCTATCTTTTTTTAATCACACAGGTCTACATTATAAAATAGTTCTCTTGGACTTGAAATTATTATATTTAGAGATAAATGTGTATGTTTAATTCTATGCTAATTGTTTTCAGAAAATTTAGATACACATTGTGGGAATTCATTCATAGATAGTCATGCATACATACAACAGATTCTGTGATAATTTTGCCCAAACATCTATTGTTCTTGTTTTCTCTTGTTGTCCCCAAATACTGACAAATTCAAAGGATCATTTTCTTCTTGGAAATTGATAGGTTATTCACCAAAAAATGAATTATTAATCTTAGAGTTTCTATGGTTCAGATATCATTTATTAAAAAAGTTTTGATTTTTTTTTTCTGAATCTATCCAAATCAATTCCCTTCTTGCCCTTGAGAGATTTTTTACAAGTAATTTCTTTGTTTCTTTTAAGCCTGGATGAAAAGAGATAAATTGCTGCAAACTCTGATGGCCTTTTTAATGACAGAATGCCCGTCCATGGGATTAAGTGGAGACCACCAACCAGTTTCCTAGAAGCCATCAAGCAACCTCATGTGTTAACAATTTTCAGTCTCTTTTTATCTGGTTTGGATTCAAAATGGCAACCTAAAGGTGAAAGGTCTGATTTAAAAAAACAACTCTCCTGAGCCATCCAACCTTCATAATTTTCTGAATTTAATTATATCATTTGAGCTTAATGGAATTATCAACATGTTCAGCTTCATTTCAAAATAACACTTCCCCTGTTCATATTAGAATCAATCTTTTAATGTTTACCTTGTTTATAAAGATGTCAAAAGAGGACTAAGTGTTCTGCATAATGTATTTTATTATTTGATTAGAAATGAAGGTACATTTCAGGATTTAATGAGGGTGGTATTTTCAATACTTGCTTTTTCAGGGTTAAAAAAAGCACACATTCTTGTATTTTCTTAGATTTTCTACATGAAATTTGCTCACTGGTTAAATATTTCATTGTAGCATTATTTTTTTATCTAAGCTTTATTAATTTTTATTTCAGTAATATTTATAAAATGAAAGGAACTTTTAACATTATATAATTGATTACATCAAGTTTTAATCTTCTAATCCAAAAAATACACAGTGAATCAAAAGTGAATAGTTCTTTATTTTAAACCTTCCTAAATGAGTAACCTTTTGAATTTAGATTCTACAAAGTGAAGATCAATTTATGACTACTATTTGTTTTATATTCACATATTATTAGCATTTTGGTTAATGCTTAATACTCCAGTTTAACTTTATGCTGTAGTCAATTTTCATGTCACTTTTTTTATAGGTTGCCTTCTTTTGTCATTTTAAAATTTATTTATTTAGCAACTAAAAAAAATTGATGAAATATTATGAAATATGAAATAAGAGTGAAAAGGATGAAAGATAACATACTTTTAATATTTCTTTTCCAGATGTCTGATATAATGATTTATTAAGAAAGCATTATTTCAAAAGGAAGAAATAAATAGAGTATTTGATTTTAATAATCTAATTAATGAATAAGAGTGAAATATATGAACATATCTGAAAACTATTTTTATTGGCAATTAGATACAAAGTATACTGGTGAAGATATTAATAAACCATCTCTAAACAAGGACATTCATGACTGTCTTTTCATTGAATAAATTCTATTGTGAACTGAATAAACATTCCTAATTTAATAATAAAAACTATAATCAACCATGATCAATTGTAATCATTCTTTTTTAGTAATGTGAAGGTGATCTTTATAAATTTGAAGCTTTTAAATATTTAGGCTTTGTTCTATTTTTGTTGTGTTATTCAAAATATTCTTTAAAACTCAATGTTGTATTTACAATTTTATCTTTTTATTTCATTTTTTTACTTAAAAGAGAATCTCAAGATTTTTTAGGCTTCACAAAACTAGGGTCCCCTCCCTTGTTCAAAGTAAGTAAAACTATTGAAGAAAATATTTAAAATCCACTCAGATGTGCTAGTATTTCTACAGGCATAAATATCTTCCACTCTGTCTCTAAGCCAGATTTCCCTTGAGATTCAGCTTTCTACTCTGACCTCGTATCTTTGTAGATGTTCTAGTTAAATCATTGTATGCTGCTCAGTCACCTCAGTTGTTTACAATTCTTTGTGACCCCATGGACTATAGCCTGCCAGACTCCTCTGTCCATGAGATTCTCTAAGCAAGAATACTGGAGTTGGTTGTCATGACCTGCTCCAGGGGATCTTCCTGACCCAGGGACCGAATCCCCATGTCTCCTGTGTCTCCTGCATTGTGGGTGGGGTGTGGAGGCACGGGGGGTGGCTGCTTTATCACTAAGCCACTACGGAAGCCCCAGGCACTACATCAGAGAGTTAAAGTCAACTGGCATACTTTATCCTACTTGATCAATTTTTTAAAATTGGTGTATTCACTGTTACTTTAGAGAAACTTCCAAACTGCAAAGAAATATGGGAATGTGTAGATATTAAGTTATTCTCTGTGGAATAATTATTTTAAATAGAATGGAATATTTTTTTAATGATTTCAATTGTATTAAAGATGCTTACTCCACAAGTAGTTTTAGTGTCCTTTACTCATTTTGTCTTCTAATTTGAATAATAAATAAAACTTAGTAAACCATCCATCTATTTTTCATATTAAGTTGGTGATTTAATTTTCTCTTATTCATGTTTTGATTTGCTTTTATTTTTTCTTAAATAATAACCACATTACTTTCCTCTAATTCAAAGCTGAAAAATAATTATAACACCAAAGTTTTCATTGTATCTAATATGTAATCCTCTATTCTCAGCTTGTAACATGTTTTAGTACTTCAAGAACACTATTATTTAAGTACCAATATTATGATCACTTTACAGTTGAAAAGAATGAGACCTGCTGATAGTCATGTAACCAGTAAGCTTTAGAGCAAAGAATTTTTAAACAGGCAATATAATTCTGGAATTTATGCCCTTAACCACCTGAATAGACTCAAAAGTACTTCTTTTTCAAGAAAGCTTCATTGCAAATTATATACACATGTACATATATAAAATAAAGCTTAGTATATGTATATATATTTTCAAAACATCATTTTTTTAAACCTTGATTCTTGATAAATACCAAGAAAACATTAAATATATTAGTGATAGAGGGACATTCCAATATGAAAAAAGTTCATTTCAAATACCACCAGCACCTTCATTCTTTTCTCCTCAAATGCTGAAATGCACACATCTATATATTTTTTATACCAGTTAGAAAATAAATGAACCCAAAGACAACCAAAAAATCACAAGGTAAGACAGATTTAATAGCCAGTCGATTTTAAGACCAACTCGTGAATCTTGACAGTAATCAAAGCACTCAAGTTTGACAAGTACCAAGAACTTGAGCAGAATATGCTTCCTGATGCGCTTGTTGATTTTCCAACATCTATACCTCAAGTTCCCCTGAGGTTTGAGAAATGGAAGCATGGTGACAGTCGTAGTGACAGATGAATGGAATGTCCATGGAGTATAAACTAGTGTAGTTGTGACTACCTTTTCTCAGTTCTTCACCTTTAAAGTGGATAACCAGTAATTTGAAAGTACCTTGGTCATTTCCAGTCTCTATACAGAATTGCCTTTCATTGGGAAATGAATGGACTATGGATGTCATTCCACAGTCATTATACAATCCTTTGCTGTATTTTTAATCGTCATCCTTCATCAGTGTAATTTAAGAAGTGATGTTGATGCTTCTTCTTTTTTCTTTCCCTCCATAAGACTAAACTTAAGGGCTGAATCTAACAGAGAACAGAATTCTCAATGCAAATGTAATCTTACAACTAATGAGGAAGCAATTACTTCACATTCTCTGCAGCCTAACCTCTAATGATGAAGTGATTTCTTCACATTCTCTGAAATCTAGCTAAAAAATAAAATAAGAAACTAGATTTTAAAGAAGGAAGTATAAAAATTAGATGAATCAAAGATAAGATGAGTAATAGAGGAAGAATAATTAGTTAACAAACTGGGGGAAAGGGAAATCTAAAGATACTGAAAGTTTCAGATCAGTTCAGTTCAGTTGCTCAGTTGTGTATGACTCTTTGCGACCCCATGGATTGCAGCATGCCAGCCTTCCCTGTCCATCACCGGAGCTTGCTCAAACTCAAGTCCATCAAGTCGGTGATGCCATCCAACCATCTCATCCTCTGTCCTTCCCTTCTCCTCCTGCCTTCAATCTTTCCCAGCATCACGGTCTTTTGCAATGAGTGAGTTCTTCACATCAGTGGCCAAAGTGCTGCAGTTTCAGCTTCAGCATCAGCCCTTCCAATGAATGTTCAAGACTGATTTCCTTTAGGATGAACTGGTTGGATCTCTTTGCAGTCCAAGGGCCTCTCAAGAATCTTCTCCAACACCACAGTTCAAAAGCATAATTCCTTGGCATTCAGCTTTCTTTATAGTCTAACTTGCACATCCATACATGACTACTGGAAAAACCAGTAGTAGACAAGACAGACCTTTGTTGGCAAAGTAATGTCTCTGCATTTTAATACACTGTCTAGGTTGGTCATAGCTTTTCTTCCAAGGAGCAAGCATCTTTTAATTTCATGGCTGCAGTCACCATCTGCAGTGATCTTGGACCCCCCAAAATAGTCTCTCATTGTTTCCCCATCTCTTTTCATGAAGTGATGGGAGCAGCTGCCATGATCCTAGTTTCCTGAATGTTGAGTTTTAAGCCTACTTTTTCACTCTCCTCTTTCAGTTTCATCAAGAGGCTCTTCAGTTCTTTGCTTTCTGCCGTAAGGGTTGTGTCATCTGTGTATCTGAGGTTATTGATATTTCTCCCGGCAATCTTGATTCCAGCTTGTGTTTCATCCAGCCCAGCATTTTGCATGATGTACTCTGCATATAAGTTAAATAAGTAGGGTGACAATATACAACCTTGAAGTACTCCTTTCCCAATTTGGGACCAGTCTGTTGTTCCACATACAGTTCTAACTGTTGCTTCTTGACCTGCATACAGATTTCTCAGGAGGCAGGTAACGTGGTCTGGTATTTCCATCTCTTTAAACATTCTCCACAGTTTGTTGTAATCCACACAGTCGAAGGCTTTGGCATAGTCAATAAAGCAGAAATAGATGTTTTTCTGGAACTCTCTTGCTTTTTCAATGATCCAGTGGATGTCGGCAATTTGACCTCTGGTTCCTCTGCCTTTTCTAAAACCAGCTTGAACATCTGGAAGTTCACCATTCACGTATTGCTGAAGCCTGGCTTGGAGAATTTTGAGCATTACTTTACTAGCGTGTGAGATGAGTGCAATTGTGTGGTAGTTTGAACATTCTTTGTCATTGCCTTTCTCTGTGATTGGAGTGAAAACTGACCTTTCCCAGTCCTGTGGCCACTGCTAAGATTTCCAAATTTGCTGGCATATTGTGTGCAGCACTTTCACAGATGCATCTTTTAGGATTTGAAATAGCTCAACTGGAATTCAGTCACGTCCACTAGACTTGCCTGTGAGTGTCCAGGAGTCTTCGGTGGAGGTGTAGGTTGTTGGTGGCCTGCGGCAGGGTTGGGGACACTGAGCACAATGGTGAGGGCATGGGACCTTTTGATGGAGGTCGCCTTTATCTCCATTACCTCCACCATAGTTTAGTCTCAGGTCCAGGGAGGGAACACAGCCCCGTCCATCAACAGAAAATTGTATTAAATATTTATGGAGTATAGTTCCACCCATCAGAACAAGACCCAGTTTCCCCCAGTCAGTCTCTCCCATCAGGAAGCTTCCATAAGCCTCTTATCCTTATCCTTCAGAGGGCAGACAGAATGAAAACCACAGTCACATAAAACTAATCAAACTGATCACATGGATCACAAGCTCGTCTAACTCAATGAAATTTCCAGATAGTCTCAAGGAAAAGAAAATGATAAGGCAAATTATTATGTTTGTATCATGTTCATATTAAATAGGAAAAGAATGACCTCAATAATATAGTTGAAATTGGGGAAGACACAGGTAACTCTAATGATTAATAATGAAAAATATAACATCTTAGTGAACTACAGAGAGAAAAACTAATAATTTTATGCTTTAGTATTTCTTTGGGAAAAAAAAAAAGAAAACTGTGGTAGTCCTAATTATCTTCCACAGTGTGTTCTTGATTCCAGGAATAAAATGTCATGGCACATAAAACAAAGTCTGATTATAGGAGATCATATTTTAGTAGTAAGTGAGGAAATAAATACACAAATAGAAAATAAAATTTAAGTTAATGATTAGTACTTAGAGGGAAACAAATAGGGTAAGAAGACACAAAGTGACGTGCTGAGGATTTTAAGACAGAGTGTTGGCAGCTATTTTGTTATTATAGTCTAAAAAGGTCTTCAGAAGATGTGACCTTTTACAAGAGAGTAAAATGATGACAAGGAGACGATCTTGGGGAGGAAATTTCCATCAAAGGAATGTCTCAATTTGTACTCAGATTCTGAACTGTGAAATTCAACAATACTCAAAATAAACCATTATAGAGGTTTATTACAGATATCATAATTTAGAGGATTAAACATTAACATTACAAAGGCACAGAATCAGAGGACAAAGTCACATAGCCACTGGGTGAAGAATATATTTAAAATGGCTGGCAATAAAGAAGCAAACTCTTTAACCCTTGGTATAATGCTGGAATTCAAAGAGATATTGATAATTTAGATAAGTCCTCTAGATTTTTCAGGCTTCCCTTGTGCTCAGATGGTAAAGAATCCGCTTGCAATGCAGGAGATGTGGGTTCTATGCCTGGGTTGGGAAGATCCCCTGGAGAGGGGAAAGGCTACCCACTCCAGTATTCTGGCCTGGAGAATTTGATGGAATCTATAGTCCATGGGGTCCCAAAGAGTCACATACAATTGAGTGGCTTTTCCTTTCACTTTTCTAGATTTTTCTTTGGTCAGATGACAGATAGCCACATCTTTAAATAAAAATTGAAATAAAACCTGGCAAATGCTATTCTACATATTTTAAAAAGACTCAAGATCTGCCTACCTCTTCCATACTGTAATAATAATAAAGTAAATTGAGCCTTGGCTAGAAGAATAGACAAACAAAATAAAAGTACTTTAATATTTGCTAAATGAATGATGGCTGTGGCTCAGAATCATGAACTCCCTATTGCAAAATTCAGACTTCAATTTAAGAAAGTAAAGAAAACCAATAGGCCATTCTGGTATGACCTAAATCAAATCCCTTACAATTATATAGTGGAAGTGATAAATAGATGCAAGGGATTAGATCTGATAGACAGAGTGCCTGAAGAACTATGGACAGAGGTTCGTAACACTACTGGAGGCAGTGATCAAAACCATTCCCAAGAAAAAGAAATGCAAAAAGGCAAGATGGTTGTCTGAGGAAGCTTTATGAATGTCTGAGAAAAGAAGAGAAGTGAAAGACAAAGGGAAACATGGAAAGATGTACCCATCCGAATGCAGAGTTCCAAACAATAGCAAGGAGAGATAAGAAAGCCTTCCTAAGTGAATAATACAAAGAAAAGAGGAAAACAATAGAATGGAAAAGATTAGAGGTCTCTTCAAGAAAATTAGAGATTCCAAGGGAACATTTCATGCACAGATGGGTACATAAAGGACAGAAAAAGTATGGACTTAACAGAAGCTGAAGATATTAAGAAGAGGTGGCAAGAATATACAGAAGAACAATGCAAAAGAGATCTCTATGACCCAGATAATCATGTTGGTGTGATCATTCACCTAGAGCCAGACATCCTGGAGTGCTAAGTCAAGTGGGCCTTAGGACATGACTACCTGACTTCGTATCATGACTATGAAGAAAACTAGTGGAAGTGATGGAATTCCAGCTGAGTTATGTCAAATCCTAGAGGATGAAGCTGTGAAAGTGTTGCATGCAATATGTCAGCAAATTTGGAAAACTCAGCAGTGGCCACAGGACTGGAAAATGTCAATTTTCATTTCAATCCCAAAGGAAGGCAATGCCAAGGATTGTTTAAACCACTGCACAATTGCACTCATCTCACAAGCCAGCAAAGTAATGCTCAAAATTCTCCAAGTGAAACTTCAACAGTACGTGAACTGAGAACTCTCAAATGTTCAATCTGGATTTAGAAAAGGCAGAGGAACCAGAGATCAAATTGCCAACATCCGCTGGATCATAGAAAAAGCAAGAGAATTCCAGAAAAAAAAAGACATCTAATTCTGCTTCATTGGCTATACTAAAGTCTTTGACTGTGTGGATCACAAACTGGAAAATTCTTCAAGAGGTGGGAATACCAGACCACCTTACCTGCCTCCTGAGAAACCTGTATGCAGGTGAAGAACCATTAGTTAGAACTGGACATGGCGAAATGGACAGGTTCCAAATTGGGAAAGGAGTTTGTCAAGGCTGTATATTATCACCCTTCTTATTTAACTTCTTATTTACCATCATGTGAAATGCCAGGCTGGATGAAGCACAAGTTGGAATCAAGATTTTTGGGAGAAATATCATAACCTCAGATATGTAGATGACACCTCCCTATGACAGAAAGCAAACAAGAACTAAAGAGCCTCTTGATGAAGAGAAGAGTGAAAAACTCACTTAAAACTTAACATTCAAAAAACGAAGAGCATGGCATCCACTTCCATCACTTCATGGCAAATTGATAGAGAAACAATGGAAACAGTGACAGACTTTATTTTCTTGGGCTCCAAAATCACTGCAGATGGTGACTGCAGCCATGAAATTAAAAGATGCTTGCTCCTTGAAAGAAAATCTATCACAAACCTAGACAGTGTATTAAAAAGCAGAGACATTGTTCACAAAGTTCTGCCTAGTCAAAGTTATGGTTTTTCCAGGAGTCATGTATGGATGGAAGAGTTGGATCATAAAGAAGGCTGAACACCAAAGAATTGATGCTTTTGAACTGTGGTGTTGGAGAAGACTCTTGAGAGTCCCTTGGACTGCAAGGAGATCAAATCAGTCTATCCTAAGGGAAATAAATCCTGAATATTCATTGGAAGGACTGAGGCTGAAGATGAAGTTCCAATACTTTGGCCACCTGATGTGAAGAACTGACTCATTAGGAAAGACCCTAATGCTGGGAAAGATTGAAGGCAAGAAGAGAAGGGGACCACAGTGGATGAGATGGGTGGGTTACATCACCAACTCAATGGAAATGAGTTTGAGCAAGCTCTGAGAGATGGTGAAGGACATGGAATCCTGGCATGCTGCAGTCCATGGGGTCACAAAGGGTTGGACACGACTGAGGGACTGACAACAACAAATGCAATGATACCAAATACATAGATGGGGAAGCACACAATAGGGGTTCTATAAACTATTTCAAGAAGAGTTCTATAAAAGACATCAGTAGGAAAGTACTATTTGACCAATAAAGGTTTGCTACAATTTTCAGGCAAAATATAGGAAGGGTAATTTTTTTTTTTTTTCCAGTGGGTTTTGTCATACATTGATATGAATCAGCCATGGATTTACATGTATTCCCAATCCCAATCCCCCCTCCCACCTCCCTCTCTACCCGATTCCTCTGGGTCTTCCCAGTGCACCAGGCCGGAGCACTTGTCTCATGCATCCCACCTGGGCTGGTGATCTGTTTCACCATAGATAGTATACATGCTGTTCTTTTGAAATATCCCACCCTCACCTTCTCCCACAAAGTTCAAAAGTCTGTTCTGTATTTCTGTGTCTCTTTTTCTGTTTTGCATATAGGGTTATCGTTATCACCTTTCTAAATTCCATATATATGTGTTAGTATGCTGTAATGTTCTTTATCTTTCTGGCTTACTTCACTCTGTATAATGGGCTCCAGCTTTCATCCATCTCATTAGGACTGGTTCAAATGAATTCTTTAATGGCTGAGTAATATTCCATGGTGTAAATGTACCACAGCTTCCTTATCCATTCATCTGCTGATGGGCATCTAGGTTGCTTCCATGTCCTGGCTATTATAAACAGTGCTGCGATGAACATTGGGGTGCACGTGTCTCTTTCAGATCTGGTTTCCTCAGTGTGTATGCCCAGAAGTGGGATTGCTGGGTCATATGGCAGTTCTATTTCCAGTTTTTTAAGAAATCTCCACACTGTTTTCCATAGCGGCTGTACTAGTTTGCATTCCCACCAACAGTGTAAGAGGGTTCCCTTTTCTCCACACCCTCTCCAGCATTTATTGCTTGTAGACTTTTGGATAGCAGCCATCCTGACTGGCGTGTAATGGTACCTCATTGTGGTTTTGATTTGCATTTCTCTGATAATGAGTGATGTTGAGCATCTTTTCATGTGTTTGTTAGCCATCTGTATGTCTTCTTTGGAGAAATGTCTGTTTAGTTCTTTGGCCCATTTTTTGATTGGGTCATTTATTTTTCTGGAATTGAGCTGCAGGAGTTGCTTGTATATTTTTGAGATTAATCCTTTGTCTGTTTCTTCATTTGCTATTATTTTCTCCCAATCTGAGGGCTGTCTTTTCACCTTACTTATAGTTTCCTTTGTAGTGCAAAAGCTTTTAAGTTTCATTAGGTCCCATTTGTTTAGTTTTGCTTTTATTTCCAATATTCTGGGAGGTGGGTCATAGAGGATCTTGCTGTGATTTATGTCGGAGAGTGTTTTGCCTATGTTAGGAAGGGTAATTTTTATCATCTGTCAGGCCTTGGAGAAAGGGACAAATCTATGATGATTAGCAGAATTTGAGTACAGTGGCCATTAATATAGATGGCCTCTTCAGAACTAGAAGAACATTGAAAAAGAAGGTGGGAAATAAGTTGGGCATACCATCCGAGGTCTGTTCATTTAATGTTAGATTTAATTATTCTGCATTAAGCAGATCAGCAAGGGACCCAGGGGAGAAGGAGTTAATTTACATGACCAACCTCTTCTGAGTTGCATTTAGCTGCATTGTTTTGCACACTAATATGTTTTAAAGCTGCTACTTCCCCATATTTCCTCTCTCTTGATGTTTACCCAGATATTAATTATGATTTCACATGAGAATAAGAAATAATGGAATAAAATTATACATTATTTTGTAACAAAATATACCTAGTTTGCAGCATTTGAATACAGAAACCTGAAAATCAGAGAGAGATACAAATTTGGGAGTCATCACCATATTCGCCAGGGGTGAAATCATATATGTGGATGATATAACCTAAAGAGAGTATAAAGAGTAAGAAAAGCAATTATCTTAGAGAAAATTAGCCACAAAGAAGACTAAAAGCAACAGGGACATGAAGGTAAATAAAATCATATGCATTCAATAATCCAATCAATTATATAATTCTACAGTTCCTAGGTAGCAAGTCAGCATCAGCAATATCAGAATCAAATTTAAGTCAGGTACAATTAGTTAAAATTTTTTGACATATTTGTCATTTCAAGTATAATCCAAATGCTCTGAATGGTAATATTTTCTGTTTCTAGTAATACTTGACTACCATGAAAATTATTTTAATATGTTTTAAAAACAAATTATTAAACAAAACAATTATATAAATATTTACTTAGAAACCGTATCAGTACTTGTGTTTGCAAGGGTAGTTCTGGTTATGAGACAAAAAGTCAATAAATACTAGAACATTGTCCCAGACACATAAAAATCCAGGGATCTTTTAGGCATAGCTGAATCTAAGAATACAGTATAATCAAATATAATCAAATATGCCCTCTCTGCTCAATTTTATTCTATGATGAGTTCATACTCGAGAAGTTTGCCTCCTTGTCATCACCAGATAGAGTCTGGATTATACCTATACCTAGCAATGCCAGAGGAAAGTGCATAGTATCCCTTCCCAAGATTCATATCAATAAATTAAAAGGGAATTGGATCTTTAATTTCATATGCACCATGAAATTGAGGAAGGTAAGCCAGGTGATTATAGGCTCCACCAGGTAGGAGAAGGGGTTGCTCCTCTTAGAGAAAAGGATGCAAAGAGAAGAATGCCAGGAAGATAAAAATAACAGATATCCACTACACCGTGGTACCATATTCTAGGCAAAATGCTCAAACGTCAATATTTGAAGCATTTTGTCACCCATCAAACTATGCTTTTTTACATAATAAAGTATGGTGTACTCTTAGTCCTTACTATTGCTTAAAATAGTTCATAGTTCAAATCAAAATAATTAACTACTACTATATGCCTCATCACCAGACATACATAGAACTGAAAAGTTCTAATGAAGGATTGGAATTGCTCTGTTTTGAATTTGTTAACTATTTGTTTAACCTGTGCTGTCAGAAGTACTATAAATCCATCTTGGATAATTGTGTGTGCCTTTTTCTTTTGCTAGATACCCTTGAAAGTCTCTAGGGAGTGTATTTTCTTTACAAATGGCTAATTTTTCTTAAATTATACATTTAGATGGAAAGATGTGGAAATGGCATAAAATATCAGGAAATTCACCTAGGAAGAAAAGCCAGAAATAACACACCTGTAAAAGTAAAGAATATAACCACTATGCTGGTATGCCAGTGGAATGTCAATTTAAAACATAGGTAATTATAGCCCTCATTGACTATTTCAAAGCATTTAAACTTAAGTATATGAAAGCAATGCTAAATCTTTCTTTTTTCTGAAAGCTACCTCTGGTTTGAGAAAAGATTTGCATATTTCACATAAAAGCAATTTTACTGCTGCATTCACTCAACATTCAATAGATATCTGATGAGTACCTATGTGTGCCAGCTATTAATATTATACTTCATTTTGAAGATATGAAACCAAGTTCCTCTAAAACTGAGTTCTTCTGCTGAGTTTATGATCAACCTTTTTATCCAAAATGTTATTCCCTTTCTTGTCCAACATCTGTTCCTCTGAAGATTGAGGAATATCAAAGAAAAGGGGCAATTGAGACTGCATACAAGCCTCTGTGCCCCTGTCCTTCGAAGTAAAAGGCTTTTGCTTTGGTCTCCCAGACCTCCCCTGTGCCTCAAAAGGCTGACTCAAAAGGTAATGATTAGAAAATTTGAAGATGCAGAAACAAAGAATAGCTGTTGGATCAGGAAACTTGTAATGATCTAGACTATAAACCAGCCATATAGCAGAGTCATTGAATTCCCAAGAAGGTCTGGCATAAATTCCTATCATTTTTACAGGAAGGAAGAAGCAGGCTCCCACCAGATGAAGGCTGCTGACCATAAGCTCATAGAACTTAGACTAGTTAAAACCACAAGATTGGTGATGCTTGAAACTTCACCTTGATGCCAAAGAATCTGAGAATTGTACAATAGCTGATAATACACCCTGCAGCCCATTCCCTCACACTGCTTTCAAAACCATTGTTTTGGGACTTCCTTGGTGGTCCATTGGTTAAGAATCTGCTTTCCAATGCTGTGGACTCAGGTTCAACCCTTGGTCAGGGAACCAAGATCCCACATGCCATGGGGCAACTAAGCCTGAATGCTACAACTAGAGAAAAGCCCACACACTGCAGTGAAAGATCCTGCATGCCACAACAAAGATCGCAAGATCCTGTGTACTGCACCTAAGGCCTAAGGCAGCCAAAAACAAATAAATAAAAACATTTTAAAAACAAAGAACAACAAAAAGCCCTTTGTTTCCTAACTGGCAACTAGAAGACTCTATTAAGATATTAGTTTACCATCTTCCCAGATTACTGATATCCCAAATAAAAGAACTTTTCTTTTTCCACCAATATTTGTGTCTGGATTATTGGCCTTTCAAGTGGCAAGCAGCTGAACTTGAGTTTGGTACTGGGCTCATACATGTAGAGATAGACAAAGTATTTATCTGATTGACTGCAAAATAAAGAGTTAAGCAGATAGTGGTTTGGGCCAATAGTATATGAAGAAAAGAGAGTGTGATAATGACTTCTAGGCTTTTAACCAAACACCCTGAGTGAATGCTGGTGCCATTCACTGAGATAGGGAAGAAAAGCAGACTGAGGTGCTATGTGGGGGGTGGGGAGCTCTACTTTGGACAATGTGGCATGCGTGTTACATAGCCAAATGGAAACATCACGCAGTCAATTGCGTTCAGAGACTTGAGATCAAGAAAGAAGTTAAGGCTGGAGAAGCACATTAGGGAGTCAAAGATAGATGGTTCCTAAGTAATGAAACTGGATGAGGTTCTGTAGGGAGTACATGGAGATAGAAAGAAGAAATGGCCAAGAATGAGCCTAGAGGCACCTGATATTTTAGAGATATGGAAGAGAAGAAGAAAAGGTTACAGAAGTGATGAAAACATAAGCTATGAGGTAGAAACATAATTTAGGGTCAAAAGGTGAAAAAATTTCAAGGTAGATGCAAGTAAATTAATTGTTGCTGAGAAGTCATATAAGATGAAGACTGAGAGAAAATGATGATTTGATAACTATTAGTAGCCACAGTCAGGTAAACTTCTGTGCAACTATTAAGAAAAAGAAAGAATGAAAGCTGAGGATATAGACAAAAAGAGAACTGATCATTGCTTCAAAGAGTGTTGCTATAAAGAGGAGTAGAATAAAAAGTTAGTATCTAGAGAATGTAGGTTCCAAGGGGGAGCTTTATAAATTATAGTTGTACGCTGAGGGGAATAAACCAGGAAAAAGTGAAAGTTTGATTATGAGGAATAAAATGGAGACTTTAGAAAATGAAGCCTTGGGAAAGTGAGGATATCTAGCAAAGCATGGTAGGGATTAGTCTTCCTATATTTCATACCTAGGAGCAGGAAGAAAAACCTGACATGTAACTGTAGACACAAGTGGTTTTAAAGATTTTCTTCTTCTTCGTCAGTAATATTATAAGGAAGGAGAAAGTTTTTGTCAATTCAAAGGAAGAGAAAGTGTGAAGAAATTCAGGAGACTGACACAGTATGCTGGGGACCAGGAAGAAAGAAAGAGGTTCAAAGTCTGTGCAAAGAAGATCAGTAAGTTAATTCACAATACGTTCAAACAACAACCTTAAGGCATGATCCTGATGCTATTGAATAAACAACTGAGATATGGCTGCAATGCAGACTATGACCTAGACTGGGGTGCATGTTCTTGATTCAGTAGCAAAGTTGGCGTAGAAAGTTCTGCTAGTCATAGCAAATATTTGTATAGTGAAAGTACAGTTAATAACTCATCTCCATATTTTTCACCAGAGCAGTGTTTGTAATAATGCAACACTGGAAAAAGAATAAATGTTGTCAATAAGTATACAGTTTTTTTTCTTTGATGTAGCAAAGTAATATGCTGAAATGAAAGAACTAGAACTACAAAGATGGAAAGACATTTTATCTTACTTATAAATGAGGAAATGCAAATTAAACAATAAGAAGATCCTGTTTCATACCTTGAAAATTTATTAAAAATAAAACTGCCACAGTATTAACTTCTGTAAGGATTTGGGAAATCTCTCCTTCTTTACTAGTAGAAACATAAGTGAGCACAATCACTTTGGAGACCATTTTGGCAATATAAAGTAAAATTGAAAGTGTCCAAAACCTATAATACAGAAATATCAATTCTAGGAATGTACCTTAGAAGAACTCTTGTCAGCTTCACTACATGTTCACGTGCGTGTGTGTGTGATAAGTCTCTTCAGTCGGATCTGACTCTTTGCGACTCCATCAGTTGTAGTCCACCAGGCTCCTCTGTCCATGGGGTTCTCCAGACAAGAATATTGGAATGGGTTGCCGTGTCCTATTCCAGGAGATCTTCTCAACCCAGGGATCAAATCCAAGTCTCATAGGTCTCCTGCACAGGTAGGCAGGTTCTTTACCACTAGTGCCACCTAGGAAGCCCCTAAATGTTCACAGCTAAATATCAAAAATAAATAAATAAATAAATTTAAAAAATCAAATGTATATTAGTGGGAAAATAGATATATTGTGATGCTGCCCTAAATTAGAGATTAAAGTAAATGAACAGCTATATGGACAACAGGGATTATAACAAGAGGGAAGATAATAATTTGAGTGCAGGAGGAAATTTGGTTTGTAGATTTGATCATAGGAACATGATGGTCCTTTTATTTTCTTTCCTTAATGAATTAACAGGTGAGATCAGAAGATGAAATAGGTTGGAGGAAGGAAGAGAAATTTGGAGCTTTGAAAAAGAGGAAAGGTGTATAGTAGTCTTCAGAAAAGGAAATGAAATTCATTAGAGAAACAGTACTAACAATCAGTTATAATCATTACATGCTTTCATCATTTTGGCACAAATAAGTGATATAATTGAAAGTGACTTATACTTACAAATGTACATGGACAGATATGAAACTTTTTCAGAATTACTAGGAGTGATTAGCCAAAATAAAATGTAGTTATCCAAAGTTAGTAAAAAAAAAAAAAAAAAAAAAAAGCTCCTAAATATCTATAGCCAAATAATTACTTGTAACTTGTAGTTACCTTTCTGAACAGCACAGATACAACATGTGCATCACCAAAGTACACTCCAGTGGACAGCCTTAGTCTAGATCAGGAATTGGCAAACTTTTTCTTAATAGACCAGAGACTAAATATTTTAGTCACTGCAGACTGTATAGTTCCTGTAGCATCTGCTCAACTCTGTTGTAGTGTGAAAGCAGTTAAAGACAATTCATAAGTGAATGGGCAAGACTGTGGGTGTGATTGTGTTCCAAAAAACTTTATCTACAAAAACAGTCAGCAGGGCAATATTTGGGATGACGTGAGGGCTGTAGTCTGCTTACTTCTCATCTGGATCATTTTTCTGTAAATAAGATCCATTTACTCAAAGGCAAGCAATACTGACAAATGTTTGGCATATGCAGCAAGAGAGAAAAAGACTTTTCCAAGAAAAAGATTAATCATTACTGATGTAATAGAATAAACTGTATTGACACAAAGGTAACTGTTTTGCACATAACCTAGAGCATTGAAATCAATATGCAGCTGCAACAAGCCATGCTTTCTTTGTGTTTACTTCTATTAAACCTTCCTTATAAAGTATCCAACTCTATTTGAAATGCATTCTGTGGTGATCAGATATATTTTTTTTAGTTGCCTATAACAAAGCAACATAGTATGTATTAAAATCAACATCTTTGTATTTCAGTATTGCCTTATTATTGTCAAATTTAAACAAAGAAGCATCTGCCTAACTCTGAAAGACAGGAGTTTAAGAATAAAATGTTACTATAAGTAAAGGGCTCCTTAGCCACTATTTTAATGGAATTGTCATTCTGCCAGAATGTTTCATTGGTGTCTATTAAAACTCCACTACACAGAACACTGGGCCCCTCCAAAGCCCTATAATTTTCAGGGCTTTGCTGTGGCTTTGTGGTGTGTGTTTACAGGGTGAGACTTTCTCCCTGGGTTAGCTGTGTTTTCTCTCATCTCTCTGCATCTCTAAAAATAGAGGCAAACCCTATTTGAAGTGCTAACTTACATCTTTTTTCACTTTCATGTTTCTGAATTTTTAAGACAGTGAAATGGATAATGATATAATTCTATGGTTTCACTTTTTCTAGTTTGATATATTATCTCTGTATAGCTCATTCTACTTTGTTCTCATGGGCAACTATATAGTAACATATATAGCATTTTTGTTAACTATTATGTTTATTATTCAAATAAATAAGAAAAATTCAATGCCAAATTTGAGTTCCTTTATTAATTTTGTGAGTTAACATTTGATCTATGAAATCCTATAAGCTTTCATAATTGAAGTCATATTACTAGTGACAGTTTTACTTAGATAATTTTTTCTAGGTTACATGTTATAGTTTAATAGCTAAAGTGAAAAGCTACAGAAAAATATACTCATTTTTATACTCATTATAAATATACTCATTATAAATAAAATATACTCATTAGAGAATGATTTCTGAAACATAATTTCCCTGTCCATGTTCTAATATTTATATTAACCCAGATACCATCGATCATCTGTATGCAATAAACATGAAAATATGTGATTTAGTCTAACTGAACAAATCTAAAAGTATAAATTTTATAACAAGAATATGAACTTCCCAATGCTCACAGAAGTTATCTTTTATTAACTTGCTTTTACTATTTTAATAAAAGATTGTTTAACTTGATAGCGTATCAGAAGGCTTAAACTGCATATAATTATTTTACAAGATTTAAGGACTCTTTTGATGGCAGAGCACAATACAGTGATGCTCAGAAAGATGAAAGGCAGAGCTCTTTGTTCACTGACAGCTTCAAACCAGAGAAGTCTGCACGTAGGGCCACAAAGTAGGCTGTACCTGGAGCTAGCGTAGCAGCACCTAGGCGCTCTAGAGGCAGCTCACATGTGGCAGGTGAAGGATTATGTTACCCACGTTTTGTGAGTTCTCTATGGATTGGCTAAGTTGACAGTTTCACAAGCTCTGGGGAATAGGATCTCTTTCTGGCAACCTGGTACCTGGATACTGGGCTATGAGGGTGGGTGTGTAGTGGCCCAAAAGAATGATAGCCCACTAAGGGAAGTGTGTGGGATGTGGACTTAATCAGCTTCTCAAGAAGAGGAATTGACCCAGTCTCTAGCCAAGGTTTCAAAAACAAGATAAACTAAAATGATGTTCCAATTGGCTCATGATATCTTGACATCAGTACTCAATTATTTGGGTTATTTAGCTCAAATAGTAGAGGAGACTTCCAGACAGTAGCCTAAGTTGCCCTATATTCTTTAGCAACTATTTTATTGAGAGGAAAAAGGAAGGAAACAAGTGTAGACTGGCCTTAACCAAGTTTCCTATTTGTATGTCATTTATATGGCATTAACCAAGAAAATAGATCTGAACGTCTGAGGTTCCTAATAAAGTCTCAGTAAAGTTAAATCTTTTTTTGAAGTATGTTATATTTTCATGAGAATAATATCCTGGCATATTCCTTGAGCATGGGCAGCAGGCTCAGCAGTTATGTTGTTGAAGAGTATGAACTGATAGTTCATAAGGTACATGCCTGTTAGGTGCAACCTAGTAGAAAGAGTTGTGGTGGTCATGGTCAGAGACACAGCTCAAGAAGCTGTGGTGGAAAGCTGGAATGGGGGAATGAGAGAAGGCTCTGGGAAGTGAGGCATTCTCATGGGGTCAAGGGGCGAACCCATATGACCCATATTGGTTTCTGGGAAAATCAGTAATTTCCATTAATTTTTAAAATGGCATAGATAATAGTGACCTTTAGAAGACTTCCTTTTAGGCATGGGAGTGTAGAGCAGTATGTTTTGACAAAGCAGATAACATGGGTTATGGAAACTGAGTTCAGGAAATATAATAAAATCTCTAATAACAAAGGAAGAAAAGCAATACATGCTCCATGTTCAATATTTTAGTGTCTTAGGAAAAGCAGTTTGTGAGCATCACTGAGGCATTGGTCTCAGCGTCTGTGGTGAAGTCATCTGAAGTGAGTTCCTGGCCAGAGAGATGTTATCTAAACTGCAGAACTAGAGGATCCTTCCCGAGTAGATACACATTTGGAGTGATATGGTTCTAGAGTAAAGCTAGGACTTAAATAATGTATATATTATATATAATGTACATATATATGTATGCATGTACATTTATATAATTCCTTTTTGGGGGGAGGAACTGGATATATTCAGGGGCAGTTCTTTTTACATTGATTATATTTATAAATGTCTTCCAACGTTATCAGGGTTAAGAACCTCATCTATGGCAATGGTCACTGTTTGAAGGACTCTAGTTATGACTTAAATTGGGTTTGAATTACCTCTTTTTCTGGGCCACAGGGGTACCATGGGTATCTTCCCTTATAGCCCTGAAGATTGTGCTTTTTGCTGCTCAGAGCCATGAGCACCAGTATAGTGCAGCAGCATTGCACTGGGCCCACAACTCAGAGCTGGCCGGATAGAAACCACCATCTGAAAGAGCTCTGAATTTCCCTCTGCTATGACATTGCCTTTTCCCGTCAACTCTACCAAACTCTTCCTAACGTATCCCACCCCCCCCCCCCCAATCCCAACACACAGAGAAACAAGCTCAGTCTTTTTTGGGGTGATTTCAGCTACAATTCTTACCTTTCTTCTCCTTCCTATAACTCACACAACTGCCATTCAGGTGGCTACAATGAAACAGGGAGGGGAGTCTCAGTGGCCTGTCAGCCATCGCTCCTCCCAGGTGTTCCCAGTCCATCTTGGAGGCATCCAGGTTTGCATTTAAGAGACACAGCAGCCTGTTTTTGGACCTGTTAGCCCTTGTTTGAGTAACTGGGTCTCTTGGCTGATGTTTGGGAGGCCCATGGGTAAGGTATTCATTCCCTTACTCATTTGAATTAAACATTGGATCACTGGTCTTCATGAGTGTAATCCATGTTACTCTTGACGATCTAGGGAATGTAAAGTATTCCAGTGTCAGCAACAAGGTATGTGACAGCAAGTACTAATGGGTCAGCTATCCTCACCAAGTAATACTGGCATCAAGATAGGAGTGCCATTGTAATAATTATTTTACTATTATAATTAATGTTTCCCAAGTGATGCACTGGTAAAGAATCTGCATGCCAATGCAGGAGATGCAAGAGATGAGGGTTCAATCCCTGGGTCTGGAAGATGCCCAGGAGTAGGAAATGGCAACCTGTTCCAGTATTCTTGCCTGGAAAATTCCATGGACAGAGGAGCCTGGGAGGCTACAGTTCATGGAATAATAAAGAGTTATACAAAACTGTGTGGCTGAGCACACACACACACACATTATAATTATTATAGCACAATAATCTGTTATTATATAATGATATTATTATTATTAATTGATTACAAGTATGATGATGGTTGGGCTTCCCTGGTAGCTCACTGGTAAAGAATCTGCCTGCAATGCAGGAGATCCTGGTTTGATTATTGGGTCAGGAAGATCCTCTGGAGAAGGGACAGGCTACCCACTCCAGTATTCTTGGGCTTCCCTCATGGCTCAAATGGTAAAGAATCCACCTGCAATCTGGAGACCTGGGTACAATCCCTGGGTTGGAAAGATTCCCTGGAGGAGGGCATAGCAAACCCACTCCAATATTCTTGCCTGGAGAATCCTCACAGACAGAGGAGCCAGTGGGCTGCAGTCCACGGGGTTGCAAAGCACTGGATACGACTGAGTGACCAAGCGCAGCACAGCACAGTGCAGCGTGGTGACCGTTACATACTCTGTGACTAGGAGAAAAACTATTCTACTGTATAATTTTATTTTTCTTTCCATTTATTTTTATTAGTTGGAGGCCAATTACTCTACAATATTGTAGTGGTTTTTGTCATACATTGACACAAATCAGCCAAGGATTTACATGTATTCCCCATCCCGATCCCCCCTCCTGCCTCCCTCCCCATCCCATCCCTCTGGGTCTTCCCAGTGCACTAGGCCCGAGCCCTTGTCTCATGCATCTAACCTGGGCTGGTGATCTGTTTCACCCTTCATAGTATACATGTTTCTATGCTGTTCTCTCAAAACATCCCACCCTTGCCTTCTTCCACAGAGTCTAAAAGTCTATTCTGCACGTCTGTGTCTCTTTCTGTTTTGCATATAGGGTTATCGTTACCATCTTTCTAAATTCCATATATATGCGTTAGTATACTGTATTGTATAATTTTAAGAAAAGCAAAAGCAGCATATTACTATCTGATAAAGCATGTTTAGGAGTAAGGAAAATTGCCAGAGATTATAAGAGATACTGCATAATGATAAAAGGACCAATCCATTAAAAGTCATAATGGTTCTAAAGATGTATGTATCAAACAACAAAGGTGCAAACTAGATGAAACAAACAGACAGAAGTGTGAAGAGAAATTGACAAATCAACAAATACAGTTGGAGACTTCAACACCTTTTTCTCAGTAGTTGATGAAATAGCTAACCAGATCAGCAAGGATATTAAAAACTCAACAATACCATTTATCAACAGGATCTAATCAACTTTCACAGAACAATTCACCTGCAAACAGCAGAATACCCATTATTTTCAATTACCCACAAAATGTATGTCAATATAGACCATATGCTGGACTATAAAACCTATTTCATGTACAGTCTAAAGGACTAAAATCACAGTGTATTTTCTGAACACAGCAGAATTAAAGGGGAAAAAAATAACAGTTTATTTCCACTGATATGTAAATATCCAAAAAGTATTACATAAATCAATGGAAATCTTGTTTGATATTTTAAATATTTGAATACATAATTATTTTATATAAATACTATGTAAAAGAGTAGAAATAACAATCAAATCAACAAAAGTCTTTGCATCCTGTTACTAGGTGTTCATCTTCAAAATGAGTAGTATGCTTCTCTAGATAAGACAATAGTATAGTGAAAATTACAGACTTGGAGATGTCACTCAAGGCTTTTAGAAGTTGTGTGATATTGGATGTTAATCTCTCTCACACTTAGGTTCTTTTGATGTAAAAATGAGGAAAATAACTACATTCCAACACTGTGCAAAATCAATGAATTAATGCATGTAAACTCACCATATAGTACATTGATCCTATCAAGCAATGTAAGAAACATTATTCCTTTTTCATTCTACAGCTATAGTTTCTTGGAAACCACAAGCACAATGCCAAGAAACAACGTTTTCAGATAAATATCAGCTAGGAAAATATTGGGTTGGCCAAAATATTCCTTTGGGTTTTTCTGTAACTGTGCTTTGCTTAGTCCCTCAGTAGTATCCAACTCTTTGTGACTCCATGGACTGCAACCCGCCAGGGTCTTCTGTCCATGAGGATTCTGCAGGCAAGGATATTGCATTGCAGGCAGACGCTTTACCAGCTGAACTACCAGAGAAGCCCGTTTCTGTAACATCTAATGGTGAAACCCTAACTAACTTTTTTGCCAACCCAATACTTTGTAGGTCTCATGTACTGTTTCCAATTAAATTTATAATGTATAATATTGAAAAATGAAAAAAAATTTCTGAGGTCATAAGCTAAATACTTAGTTTCATTACATTAGCATAGAATAATTAAGGTTTTTGGGTACTGTATTTTAAGCAAGCTATGTTAACATTGTGTTATGTAGAATTTTGAAATTTGGGGAAACTGGAATATGGTTATCAGATACTTCCCATCAGTTTAATACTCACATGCCTCTCCCTCTCACATCTTTAGAGACTTATTATCTAGGAAACATTTACTAAGCCAAATGAAGTTATATATTGATACTAGAATTATTTATTTTAATAATTGCATGGGTAGTCTTAGAACAAAGTTCAGCATGCACTACACATATGCATATACACATATATGCATAACAAAGTAAAAAAAAATCTTGAAAAATTATTGTGGCGCTAAGTTTTCTTGAAATTCAAGAGAGAGGGAGAGTGAACTTATATCTAAATATGTGTAGTTAAAAACAAAAAAAGCTACATACAGATGACTAATAAACACATGAAAAGTTTCTTAACATTGCTCATTATTAGAGAAATGCAAATCAAAATTACAATGAGGTATCACTTCACACCAGTCAGAATGGCCGTCATCAAAAAATATACAAACAGTAAATGCTGCAGAGGTTGTGGAGAAAAAGGAACCCTCTTGCACTGTTGGTGGAAATGTAAATTGATACAGCCCTTATGGAGAATGGTATAGAGATTCCTTAAAAAACATGGAATAAAAATACCATGTGAACCAACAATCCCATTACTGGGCATACACCCTGAGGAAGCCACAACTGAAAAAGACACATGTACCCAGATGTTCATTGCAGCACTATTTACAATAGCTAGGACATGGAAGCACCTAGATGTCCATGGACTGATGAGTGGATAGAGGTTGTGGTACACATATACAATGGATTATTATTCAGCCATAAAAAGGAACACGTTTGAGTTAGCTGTAGTGAAGCGGATGAACCAAGAGCCTATTAAACAGAGTGAAGCAAGTCAGAAAGAGAAAAACAAATATCATTATCAGTGTCTATATATGGAATCTAGAAGGGTGGTTCTGATGAGCCTATTAGCAGAGCAGCAATAGAGACACAGAGAACAGACTTGTGGACACAGCTGGGAAAGAAGAGGGTGGAATGAATTGGGAGAGCAGCTTTGAAACACACTTTACCATATTTAAAATGGATAGCAAGTGGAAATTTGCCGTGTGATGCAGGGAACTCCAATCTGGTGCTCTATGACAACGTTGAGAGGTGGGATGGGGTGGAAGGTGGTAGGGAGGCTCAAGAGGAGGAGATACGTGTATACCTATGGCTGATTCATATTGTTATATGGCAAAACCCATAAATATTGTAAAGCAATTATCCCTCAATTAAAAATAAATTTAAAAAGAAAAACTTCATAATATGAGTTCCAATTCAAATAATTTTAAAAATAATAAATAAGAACTTAAAAGGGCAGAGATAGAGAGCACATTCTAGATGATATAAATATTACAAGCAAAGAAAACTTTCAGAATGTATTTCTTGAGATGATAAATAGGCTAGCTTGACAGATGAGAAGTTATTGGTGTGGGAACAGTGAATGATATACTGAAGATTTGGGTATTATGCAAATTTAGCAGGCTAACATGTGCAATTAAGTTCCCCAGGCATGGCAACCTACTGCAGTATTCTTGCCTGGAAAATTCCATGGGCAGAGGAGCCTGGAGGGCTACAGTCCATGGGGTTGCAAAGAGTCAGACATAACTGAGCCAGTTTCATAACTAACTCCCCTTTAAAAGTCTGTTTTAACAGTGTGCTTAATAATATAAACTTGAGGCCTGATGAATCTTACTCTAAGAGATGAGTCTATAATGTTATAAAGTCATCTGAGGGGTTAGAATGAAAGTGTAAAATTATAGATGGCATCAACTATAACTTTAATAAATTGTTATCCATTGAACTTCCCTGGCAGTCCAGTGGTTAAGGAGATGCACTTACACTGCAGGGGTGCTGCTCCAATCCCTGGTCATCTAGGAACAGACCCCACATGATATGGGAACGTGAAAGTCACTCAGTCATGTCTGACTCTTTATGACCCCCTGTACTATACAATCCATGGAATTCTCCAGGCCAGAATACTGAGTGGGTAGCCCTTCTCTCCTCCAGGGGATCTTCCCAACCCAGGGATTGAATCCAGGTCTCCTGCACTGCAGGCTGATTCTTTACCAGCTAAGCCACAAGGGAAGCCCACACTATGTGTGGTATGGCCAAAAAACCAAAATAGTTATATGTATCAATGGAGGAGACAGAGCAAATGCAGACTTTAGTAGATTACAAGTATGGAATTTAGCAACTGATTATTAGGAGGTAAAGCTAAAGGAAAATTCTAAGTGTTAGGGTCTGGGAAATGATAATTTAAACTGATAAATGCTGGGGGTGGCATTATGGATTACTAGAGACCCATAATGGGTGAAAGTGTCAAGCAAGCACTTAAAATTTAAAAAGTAGAATTTAGCATCAAACACCAGACCAGAGAGGATGATGATGTGGTCACTGAGGAGAGATTTCAATTGTAGCAAGAAAGAGATAAAGAATAATCTCTTATGAAAAAGCATCCTGAGGGAGAAAGAGATAAAACAGAACAATAAAACAGAATCACCAATTAAAGGCTAAGTGGCATCTGGTCCCATCACCTCATGGGAAATAGATGGGGAGACAGTGGAAACAGTGTCAGACTTTATTTTTGGAGGCTCCAAAATCACTGCAGATGGTGACTGCAGCCATGAAATTAAAAGACGCTTACTCTTTGGAAGGAAAGTTATGACCAACCTAGATAGCATATTAAAAAGCAGAGACATTACTTTGCCAACAAAGGTCCATCTGGTCAAGGCTATGGTTTTTCCAGTGGTCATGTATGGATGTGAGAGTTGGACTGTGAAGAAAGCTGAGCACTGAAAAATTGATACCTTTGAACTGTGGTGTTGGAGAAGACTCTTGAGAGTCCCATGGACTGCACAGAGACCCAGCCAGTTCATTCTAAAGGAGACCAGTCCTGGGTGTTCATTGGAAGGACTGATGCTGAATCTGAAACTCCAATACTTTGGCCACCTCATGCAAAGACTCATTGGAAAAGACCCTGATGCTGGGAGGGATTGGGGGCAGGAGGAGAAGGGGACGACAGAGGATGAGATGGCTGGATGGCATCACTGACTCAATGGGCTTGAGTTTGAGTAAACTCCGGCAGTTTGTGATAGACAGGGTGGTCTGGCATGCTGCGGTCGCAGAGTCAGACACGACTGAGCGATTGAACTGAACTGAATTGAACTAAAGTGAGGGAAGTGATAACAATACATATGTGGAAGGGGTGAGGTCAAAGAAGAAAGTTTCACCTATTGGGGATGGAAGAAGAGAAAGAACAAGAGAAAAAAGTAAGATGTTAACAAACATTGCTGTAAATGATGCTGATTTGCCACAGGTTTTTCAAGTGTTCTACACAAAGGATGAAATTGCTTTGTATTTCTTTTTGGCCAAAGAGCGGTGATTCTGGAATGTCTATCACTTTATGATTAGGCCATTTTTTATCTCTTTTTTGTCTCAAGTGTAGAAACTAAATGTTCACAGGAAGAAAGAGTGCAGAGAGCTGGCATCAAGAAACAAGGATTGATAAAATGTATTTTGATGAAAAAAGTATGTTATGAATGAGGTGTCATGTATGGGACAGTTACAGAAAGTCCTTTATTTGTACTCTAGGAAATTTTGGATGCTGACAATGGAGGGAAGTAAGAATGAACAGTGGCTATTTAGATTGTTACAACTCAAATGCAGGTATTTTGCAAACTTGCTTATCTTCTCACAATGCTTGTCTATGGACAGTTTTAGTGTTATGCCAAATAATTTATGTGTTAATATAATACACATCACAACTAAAATTTATTAAACAAAAGTTAACTAGTTCTTTGGTTTTCACACAGTTTTCAACATAACATTTGACAATTCCCCTGGGCAATTTTGAGTCATTTTACAAAAGAAAAATGTGGAAAAGTAAATTACTTGTTTATTTTTCACTTTTATCAGTTAGGTAGGCACAGGTTTCTAAGTTATGAAAAGCAATAGGGAAGTGTTTCCAACAACATTTAGAAAGGCATTTTCATTTATAAATATAATGCATGTATGTATATACACATATATATATAAACCACATATATATTTAATTAATAAAGAATAACAATGGATTTTAATTTAACAAAAAGGTTATATAATATATATAACAAATGTATATGTATATAGGTGTACTTAAAAACTAATACTTGGGCCACTTCTCTGAAAATCTGTAAATATGTCTCTAGGCAGATGAATTTCAGGATTTCTAACTAGGTTTTGATCACTAATTCTTTCTTTAGGAACGGTTTATGGAATGAGAACTATGTAGTGGGAGATTAGTTTTTCCAACACACTAAGAATCTTTTCAATTAAGCTGTTTGCAAAATCAAAATGGAATGGCATTCATTTCCCGTAGTGAAGGCTTTATTCTCCTGGAGGCTGCCAATCACTTTATTCCCATTCCACTGCTGCTGGCTTAATGTTTTCCTTACCATCACACTCTAATAAGAGCTGGCTTGACTTCTGGTTGGTAAGAAGCGTGACTGAGAATCAGGACTAAAAACTATTTATGTGTATATTTAAAGATTCTCTCCTGCCTGTCTCTTCTGGTTATTATTCTACTTACTGTTCAGGCAAATGTAAAGTTAAATACCTTGAATTGCAGCAAAATGTTTTATTATGAAAGCTGCCTATTAAACAAAATTTCCCAAATTAATACTGGTCACATTGTATAGATTAAATAAATAATTTATTTATTAATAAATAAATTAATTGTTTCAGATTAAATAAAATTTATAGAATCTTAGGAAAATAATATATCTAAAAATATTTAGAAAAATAGGTAAAGTGAAACACTCTTCTACAAAAATTTTATATATGGCTAAGTGGAAGAAGTAGACACTTATGTAGACTATCTAAAAAGTGGACTATCAAAAAATTACTTCCGAGATTATTTATATGTAAAAAAGGAAATGTTTATAATTCTCATTCTCATTATTCTTTAGATAACTGAGAACAACTAATGAAAGTGCTACTGGTTTTCTATATATTGCTATTGGCATATTCTATTTTTAATTTTCCTCTTATTGTCTAGCCCTATTAACTAACAGCTTCATCTTTGATTACTTTTTCAATCTTCTCAATAAGCTTCATCTATTTTGTATTAAATCATCAGAAAATTTAAATATACAATGATAGTTTAATTTATTAATAACATAAAACCTTAGAATGTTACTTTAACAAAATTTGCTAGTGAGTGAAATTCAGTACAAAACAAAATCAACATCTGATTCTCTCAATAAACATTTACTAAATATATTCTATAGACCAAGACTGTGCTTAATTCTAGGGATAAAAGATAAACAAGAGGCATTTCCTTAAGGTCACATGCACAGGTATATACAAGGAGTGTTTTGGGGAAAAAAAAGGCCAATCATTTTGTCTTTATTCAGAGTGATTGCTAATCTCAAACACAGATAATTGGAGTAGGGGTAGACTTTTGACATAAGATGAACCAAGAAGACTTTCCTAGAAGCTTGAAATGAGTGGATAGAATATATTGAATTGGGAGCCTTGACAACCATTTGAGTGATTATTATGTATATGTCATGTGTCATGTGCAAAAAATTAATAAAGCACATATTAAAAGAAAAGTGGAAGTCAAAGTCACTAAGAGAAGAAAGAAAGAAAAAACACATTGCTTTCCATTTTCTGTTCTTCGTATATGACCCAGGTAATTCTAGCTATAATTGAGTTTTGTGAGATTCCATTCTAGCTCTATTTAACAGGGAGAAAGTGACAGGGAGAAGAAAGAGGAGGATGAGGAGAAAACAATAACGAGAAAAATGTCTGTATAAACAAAGAGCTTTACAAGAAGGGTAAACAACCACAAAAATAACAATCATAACAGTTGACATTTATTAAGTCCCTAACTCTGCCAGAAGAAGTGTGTCACTCACTCAGTTGTGTCTAACTCTTTGGACTGTAGCCCACCAGGCTCCTCTGTCCATGGGATTTCCCAGGCAAGAATATTGAAGTGGATTGCCACTTCCTACTCCAAGGGATCCCCACCCAGGGATAGAACCCACATCTCTTGCATCCCCGGCACTGGCAGGTGGATTCTTTACCGCTAGCACAACCTGGGAAGCCTCTGCCAGGGTTTATTCAAATTCACATGTGTTAAGTAATTTAATCATCAGTATAAACAAGCAAGGTAATTACTATTATCCTTTTTATACAGATGAGGAAACTAAGGTACAGAGAACTTAAGTAACTTGCCCAAGGTTATTCTCTATAACATGGAAGACTTTTGAACTGATCTCTGGCAAAATACATATCAATAAAACAGCTTCATGGGCTTGGAGGGCAAGTTTAAAACTGCAAGCTGGAATGAATTCATTTGTTCTGGTTAATAGAAGAGGAGGAATTTGGAGCTCCTGGGAGAACCTAATGAGCAAGAAGTAGTAAAGAAAGAAGCAAGTGAGAAGTGAAAATCCATAGCAAAGCAAAAAGGGTCAAGAAAAGATATTCCTGGTGGAAGAGAAGTTTAAAGAGATTTTCAATAATAGAAATTTTAAACAGAAATTTCAAATTTGTCTTGTTGTGCAATATAAACTATCCCCTGCCACTTCCATACTATCTATCAGACTCTTGAAGTTTTGTGTAAGACAAATCACGTATCTCTTTGTGTGTATATGTGAAAGAGAGAGAGAGAGAGAGTCTGGAAAGAGGGCAACAGAGAAGAGATAAGATTTCAAGCTTTCACCTCTGTGCTAACCTCCTATTGCTATTCAGTCTCTTCTCCATCTCCCCACTCAAAGGAATCTTTTGAAACCTTGGAGGAGCTTGGACTTCTTCTTGCCTTGAAAGTGAAAAGATTGATGTAAATTTTCTTAGATTTGAAGATGTAAGATTCCTGACTTTTTAATCCATGTTTCATTAATATAAAGCTTTTGTTTTTTTCCTGCTTGAATGAGTTCTATTCTTTTGCACCAGACAAGCACACTTCATTGGACAATATGACCAATCATCTAGAACTGTAACAGATGTTAGTTCTGATTTTAAGCAGATAATCGTTAGTGCAGAGTTAAGTTGAGTGCATTAGTCACTTAGTTGTGTTCAATTCTTTGCGACCCCATGGACTGTAGCCCTCCAGGCTCTTCTGTCCCTGGAGTTCTCCAGGCAAGACTACTGGAGTGGGTAGCCGCTTCCTTCTCCAGGGTGTCTTCCCAACACGGAGATTGAACCAGGTCTACTTCATTGCAGGCAGATTCTTTACTGTCTGAGCCACCAGGGGAAGCTCTAAACATTAGTGCAAAGGATCCATTAACTCAGATTAAGGATTATGACATAATATGAAAAATGCAATAACTGGCCTATACATACAACACTATGATGGTAAAGAGGAGATACAACTAAGTCCTTCTGATGAGTGACAGTCAGGAAGTGCTTTTATGGAAAGGTGACCCACTATGTCAGACTGGGTAACTTTTAGATTGGCCAATTAACTGGCAAAAAAAAAAAAAAAAAAAAAAAACCTGTTTAAAGCCACACAAATGTAAAAGAATGTAAAATATTTGAGAGATTTCTAGTGATTAGGGATGTAGGTTTAACAGCAGGTTTCTTTGTGAATATCTGGAAATTAGGTTGGAAATTATTTTATTAGCTTAAATGAGGGCTATTCTACAAGAGGAAACAACTGAACTATTAAAATCCTATGAAAAGCAAATTCATGATTGGAAATACACTCTGGTGGCAGTACACAGTATTGATCATCATGGGCAATACTATGAGAAAAGGAGACAAATTAGGGACTGTAATAGAAGAAAGGATACACTTTAGAATTAATAATTAAAAATTACATTATTATATGGAATGATTAATTAAAATTAATACAACTTAATGAATATTGGTACAGAGTATATGACTTCAGGCATAACTGGCAAATGACAGAATGGAGTGAGACTACTGGATGAAGCTCCTAGGCTTCTGGCTTGGGTGACTGGCCTCTTGGTATTCTAGTTAAGTAAGATGGAAGGCAAAATGAGTTTGTTGAGGGTAGGGGAATGCTGAAATCCATTTAAAAAATATTCAAACAAGGTAGTCAATAGGCAACAGAGAATGATTCTGATGACAGAAGAGCTAAAAACAGGTATCTGAGAGCCATAAGCACATGAGCAGTAGTTAAAATCATAAGCAAGAATCACAATTGTCAGAGTGCATAGTTGGAGAAGAAAACAGGGATTGCCAGAAAGCTAATGTTTTGTGAAAGAGAGGGAAAACTAAAGGATTAGAGCCAGAATAATAATACAAAGCCAGAGAGAGAGAACTGCTGGAGAAACCTAAGAAGGAAAGGGCTGATAAAGAGGAAGGGTTGTAACAAATTAAAAGATGACAAGTGTTAAATTGAACTATTAACTATTATTAATATATTATTATTAACTATTTTTATTATTTAACAATTAACTATTGGGTTGACAAATGGCTTTTGAGAACTTGCCATGTGCCTGGATTGATACAAGCCTCTTGGGACAGAGTGGTAGATCAGAAGCATGTTCCTTGTGTTTGTGGATTTTGTTGTCCAATGGAAGAGAAGAATAATGAAGAAATCAACAGACAAAGATGATAATTAAGGTGGTAGGAGTTGGTCTCTTTCGTGTAGTATTTTAGCTTAGAAATGAAAGATAAGAAGGAGCTAACCACGGAGGAAATATATGCCAGGAGGAGTAAATGGCATGGCTGAAAGACTTCAGACAAGAAAGAAGTTGGCATGTTTTCAGAAACATGAAAAACAATTCACGTAGCTGTAGCGATAATGTTGGAGGAGTTAGCAAGGCCAACTCTTGTTTAAGACTGAAGAGTCAATCTTTTGACATTTCATTAAAAACCAAGAAAGGGGTACTTATACTAAGATATAAGTCTATTAAAATTTAAAGATTCTGAAAGAAATTGGGGAAAATGAATAAATTTTATTAAAAGTATAGACAATGAAGTGATTAATTACTTGCACTTAGGGTATGCATTATTGTGCTGTCTATTTTAACACCCTTTCCTACTTTTCCCCTGTGAAATGTTTCTTCAAAGAATGTGATTCTTATGTGGCTTATATTGTAAACTGCCTACCTGCCAAAAGACAGGTTCATGGTCTAAGGTAAATAAACTGAAGTGCTTTCCTGATTATTTTTCAACTGAGTCTGTACACAAGTTTGCAAGCATACCACACCTTTATAGCTAACCATTGAGAGATTGCTCACCTCATGGAGAAGCTTTTCAGAAGGATGAAATTGATACACTAAGTGCAGCTGAGTTGGAAAAGGAGATGAAGGGGGTCCTTCAGATGTTCAAATCCTTGAAGCCAATCATTAATGAGGCCTCTGCTCCACTCAGAGTTTGCCCATTTGACCCAATAAATTCATCTTTTGGTTTGTTTAAGTCTTTTCGACTTTTGGTATTTGGAAACTCCACTGTACTGTTTCAAATGATGACCACATTTTTCTAGCACGTTTTGGAAATAAAAATGAAAAACTTAGTTGGCAACAATTACACAAAGCTTTGAATCATCAAGTATGATGGGAATAATATCATTTTAGTTGCATAATTTACTTTGGAGAACACCGTTGCTATTGCAACAGGAATAGAAAGAGAATAAAGAAGTCTGCAGCCGGCTTTGACATTCGGAATCAGACCAGTCAGCAGAGATGAGCACAGAATCAGCCAGAGAGCTTCCTTTCCTTGGAACTATAAGGAGTGGAAACCTCCATACAGCCAAGCAGGGAAGGGGAGAAACAACCCCTCAGGAACTGGAACTTTACATTTCCTGACAGCTTAACTGAGAATGACTGAGTTATTCTTATCATCAAGTTTACAGACGTTCATTAACCAAAAAGTGGATGGTTTGTGAGAAAGATCATAATATAGAAAGCGATGTTTAAAAATACATCCTTTCTGTCCATGTGAGTGCAAACGTGTGACCCTTCCACACTAGTAATAAAAGAAAAAAAGGTAGCTTTATTAAAGAATCACCAGTGAGGTGCTCAAGTTAATAGATATTTAATAAAGTCCAGCTGTTAACCATATGCCCCTACCACTATTGACCACCTGCTGGCAGAAGTTTTTATTATTTTTAATTACGTTTCATTTTTTCATCCCTACTTCTGAAATAAACATGCCATCACATGACAATTCATTTTATCAAACATTTATAATGTTCATAAATGGATGTACTTTGATCTGGCGTGTCTCCTATCTCTAGTAAAATCTCACATTCATTTTTATTAAGTACCCTTGTGACATAGTTTTTTATTAAGGGTATGAGATAAAAATCTGAGCCTCATTTGGACTGAGCATCATTGCTGTAGAGAGGTAAAGTGTAAGACTTGACAAGTTTTTAAAATTATTAGAGGAATTAATAGTATTAAGGGATCGTTAAGGCTTCTATGATTGTGCAAAGACTATGAAGTTCCCATGACTAACAGTCTGAGATTTTTCTCAGTTTCTTGCTCTTTTTTTGTCTCCTAAAATTATGCCAAAAAAGATGGCCATTTAGGACATTACTTCTATGTATTCCCATTGAAGAAGCATCGTTTTTCTTATGTGAACTGTCATTATTTGGAGACAAAATTTAATCATTTACTATTTTTTAGCAAAAATAAACTGTCATCCAATGGAAACATTTCATGGACATTGGTTTTCTGAGGTATGTTTCATGTTCTAGACGAGGTCAGTTTAAGACTTGTGTTTTTGTGCTTTTTAAAATGTGTACTACTAGCATTTCTTGGCGTATCTGGGAAATTTTCATGGTTAGATGCTCCAGAAAGAGGAGCAGAGTAAAATAGTAGAGCTGAAAATGGCATGCTAAGGAGGAAGTGTTCCTCATCTACCTAAAGGTCTTCCCCGGTGGCTGAGACAGTAAAGAGTCTGCCTGTAATGCAGGGGACCCAAGTTAGATTCCTGGGTTGGGAAGATCTGCTGGAGAAGGGAATGGTAACCAACTCCAGTATTCTTGCCTGGAGAATGCCACGGACAGAGGAGCCTGGCAGGCTGCAGTCCCATGGGTGCTGAAAATGGCATGGAAGGGAGAAAGTGTTCCTCACTTACCTAGATAAAAGCTAAATAACATTGAGAAGGGAAATTCTGACAATACAGAAGCATAATAATTCATTTCTATGTTTTGCTAAAGACAACTTGAAAATTCCAGTGTTTTAAATTTTTTCTTCTTTTTTGCTCACACTTAAATTAAAAAGATAAAAATCACTACAATAATTCAGTGTTAAATTTGAGTTCATAGTTTAAAATATACCCTAAGATCACCCAAGATGAAAAGTAACTTCCAAATTGTGTGCTAATAACTACAGCTTTCTTGTTACATTTGCTGTATTATAGAATTTGGCCACCAAAGAAGTAATTTTAAATAGTTAAATATTCATTGTCATTTACAAAAAAAAATTTTAAAACAGGGATAACAATAATCTTTATTTACACATACTTAATGGATAAACAATATAAGCCTGAGCAACATTTTCCGGTGGAGTTGCCTAAAAAATGGAGAAATAATAAATCATTTTAAATACTGGAATTCATTAGGATTGCAATCTTACCAAGTCTCTTTTGTGAAACTGAAACTCCTGAGTGGGAATGAGTTAGCAGCAATTTGCATTAAAATATAGTATTTTACTTCATGGCATTGTAAAAATTTTTTCAGAACATTTAGAATCACTTGAAAATTTTTCAAATACTTAACACATTTTTGGTTTTTTTTTGGTATTGAAAAAAATTGCTTAAAAGAATACTGCCCCTTCCCCAGGAAATGGATTTCTGGAGCCCTAAATTAATACTGTAAGTAAAAGTAAAGTAAGAATATATTCCATGTAAATCTATCTGCCTTTATGATTCCTATTAATACATAGATAGTAATGTTCCTAATGATTAAAGACTGATGCCCTGAGTGTAATTCATGGTTACAATGCTGTGATTGGCAAAGAGTTTAATTAGCCAATGCACAGTTCTAATATTTAGGACTCTTCTCTGAACATGTTCTACATATGAAATATATTAAAAATTGAGCTGCTGTCAGTCCTGTTTCCGGATTGGCTGGGACCATTAATGCAGTCCATCAACTCACCAGCAGACCATTACTTTCTCAGCAGCGTTCCCTGTGGACTTGCATGGCTCACTTTGAACATATTGCTTTAATAAGAGAATTATTTCAGAAAGCTTGAGTTATCTCAGGCCTGGGAAGAAGCACTTCAAAACCTGACAAAGTGCTTTTTATAGTAAATGGTTTTGAAGATTACAGAGTGAAATGTATATTTGGCCTCATTTACATAAAAACATCCAGCGCACTTTTTCACAAATTAACACAAATTTGATAGAATATTGAATAATATATGACTAAATTCTTCCATTTCTAGGATTCCAGATGTGTTTTTTATGTTGGTTGATATGCTCTTTGATTAGTTGTTAGGACTTAAGACATCTGTTGCCATTGTGCAGTGTGGAATATTTTAATGGTATTACTAAATGCCATGTGTCTATCAGTGCCTAATCATGAGTCTAGAGCTAAAGCAACTCCCTGGGTAGGCTTTTCTACACAGATGTGGAACACTAGACTGCTGACCATGAAATTCTGCAAAAGCACCATTTATGAAAAGCAACTTGTTATTGTTTGAATTTAGGTAGAAAACAAAGTGATAAAATCATAGAGAAAACAGTTCAGAGTTTCATGATTTTGATTCTTTATTACAGCAGCTGTGATTATGCATGTTTTTGGTAATCACACTGTATGTTTAAGAAACTTAATTTCACTATTATTGATTACACCAGAACTCTCAGTTTTCTCTGAAGTTCAGGGAAGTAAGTCATAGTATGCCTAATGTCTCATAATAAATCAAGTTGGAACAAATGAAAATCAGACTCCAATTAGAAAGATAATCATATAGCTATTCCTGAATAAACTATGCATACTCGTCCTTATTATTACATTAATTATTTAATTTATAAAGAATGCATGTCTATTGAGGGAATGTAGAGTATTTACTACCAATCTAGGGTCAATTCTCTTTAACTATTGATCAGAAAGTCTATAAGAAGATGAGGTGATAACAGGATGAACAACCAGTGACTTGGTAAATTTCAGATATTAAAATACTACAGTTTAAGTGAAATATTGCATGAGAATTTTATTTTACATATGTTGAATTCACATTGTACACAGTCCCCTCTACTTGAGGCAATAAATATTATTACTGAGCACATTCATATTGAGAGGAGGAACCAAAAGTCTTCCCTCTGATCTATGGCCCTCACTTAGACCTAGACCTAGTAACTACTGGTAAAATGCTATAGGAATGAGTGAAAGTTAAGATTCTTTTGCTAAACTCTATTTTAGACTACATACAGAAAATTTGACATTATTTTTGATGAATGGCAGAATATTCTCTTATCAAAGGAAATGGAAACAAAGTAGGAGAAAAGCATAGAGATTCATACCTTTAGCAAATTTTGAAGTCAGAAAGAATTTTGACTAAATTCTGGCTTTACCATTTCCTAGTTGTATAATCTTTGATGGTTTAGCAGATTTGTGTCTCTTCTTTTCAATTAAGTATAAAAATAAAGATGACTACTTTATAGCAGTTGGTGTAAGAATTAAATGATATGATGAGCTTAGATGTGTTCACCCTAACATTCACATATATCAGGCACACAGTGAACTATAGTTGTTACTGTTATTGGTGGTGGTGACTTATGTTGCTATTATTAGTATTACTAATATTATTATCATTATTTATCCTCATCTCTGTAGACTTTCATTATGAACCAAAATATCCTTACAAAGCAACTAAAGCAGATGCATATTTTCTATGCAAAAGAATATCTCAAGATTAGCAGCAAGATCCTTATTGTTGTCATTCTAGCTTTTTAATGAAAGGTATTTAAAAATCCATCTAAGTGTTCATCTTATTCTGTCACATGGGATATATGGGATATACTTCATGTTTAATCCTGCTGTATCCAACAGGAAAGAGATGATTGTAGTCTAAGAGAACTACGAATTCTGGAGTTATTCAATTGAATTAGAATGTGCAATGAAAATAGGTGTATTAAATTCCAAAAATAATTTTCAAAGTAAATAAAATAAGGTGTTTACTCAGTCCCCAGCCAACATATCTGAGTTTTGTATAGAAATAAAAAGGAAATACATCACGCATTATCAGAGAAATGCAAATCAAAATCTCAATGAGGTACCATTACACACCAATCAGAATGGCTGCTGTTCAAAAGTCTACAAGCAATAAATGCTGGAGAGGGTGTGGAGAAAAGGGAACCCTCTTACACTGTTGGTGGGAATGCAAGCTAGTACAGCCACTATGGAGAACAGTGTGGAGACTCCTTAAAAAACTGGAAATAGAACTGCCATATGACCCAGCAATCCCACTGCTGGGCATACACACCGAGGAAACCAGATCTGAAAGAGACATGTGTACCCCAATGTTCATCGCAGCACTGTTTATAATAGCCAGGACATGGAAGCAACCTAGAAGCCCATCAGCAGATGAATGGATAAGGAAGCTGTGGTACATATACATCATATACACCATGGAATATTACTGAGCCATTAAAAAGAATTCATTTGAATCTTTCTAATGAGATGGAGGAAACTGGAACCCGTTATACAGAGTGAAGTAAGCCAGAAAGATAAAGACCAATAAAGTATACTAATGAATATATATGGAATTTAAAAAGATGGTAATGATAACCCTATATGCAATACAGAAAAAGAGACACAGATGTATAGAACAGACTTTTAGACTCTGTGGGAGAAGGTGAGGGTGGGATGTTCTGAGAGAACAGCATTGAAACAAGTATACTATCAAGGGTGAAACAGATCACCAGCCCAGATTGGATGCATGAGACAAGTGCTCTGGGCTGGTGCACTGGGAAGACCCAGAGGGATGGGATGGGGAGGGAGGCGGGAGAGGGGATCGGGATGGGGAACACATGTAAATCCATGGCTGATTCATGTCAATGTATGGCAAAAACCACTACAATATTGTAAAGTAATTAGCCTCCAACTAATAAAAATAAATGGAAAAAAATAAAAAGGAAATAGAAAAATATAGTTTAGGGCATGTTCCTACTGAGTCTGAACCCTCCTTAAGAAGCTCATAGCAAGTTCCTACAAACTACTCCCAGACGTAGTATTTGAACCAGACTGCATCACACATATTTTGTGTACAAGACCTAAATGAGGAAGACTACAAAATTCTGATGAAAAAAATTTTGAACATAACTAAATACACACATGCTTCATGTTTATGGGAAAAAATTCAATTGTGTCAAGAGGTCAGTTCTTATCAACTTGATATGCAGATTTAATGCAATTCCAATCTAATTTTATGTATATCAATGAACTAATTCTAAAGTTTATATGGAGAGACAAAAGACTCATAATAGCCAACATCATATTGAAGCTAAAGAAAAAAGTTGAGGGCTGCCACAGCTCACTGCAAGTGTGGCATTGGTGAAAAAATAGCAAGTAGATCAATGGAATAGAACAGACAGACAAGAAATATAATCCCATATAAACAGCCAACTGATCTTTGCAAAGAAACTAAGACAGCACAATGGAGCAAAGATAGTTCCCTCTACAAATGGTGCTGGAACAGCAGAATATTCACATGCAGAAAAAAGAGGAGAGAATCTAGCTAAGACCTTACACCTTTCCCAAAATTAAATCAAAATTAATCACATGCCTATACCTAAAACACAAAAGTATAAGATCAGAAGATACTATAGGAGAAAGTATAGATGACTTTGAGCATGGTGATGCCTTTTTACATAAAATCTCAAAGGCACAATACATGAAAAAAGGAAGGGCTAAGTAAGAATTTACTAAAATTAATAACTTCTGCTCCCCAAAAGTCAGAGTCAAGAGAATCAGAAGATGGGCAACAAGCTGGGAGAAAATATTTGTAAGGGACATACCTGTTAACAGCTATCCAAAAACATATAAAGAACTCTTAAAACTCTACAATAACTAAACAACCCAATAAAAAAGGATCCAAAGACCTTAATAAACATCTTACCCAAAGAAGGTACAGATGGTGAACAAGTACACAAAAAGGTGTGCCACGTGTCATCAGGAAATGCAAATTAAAATAATAATCATTGCACACCTATTAGAAGGGCCAAAATCTGTAACACTGATAAGACCAAATGCTGGTAAGAATGTGGAGCAATAGGAATTGTCATTGCTGGTGGGAAAGCAAAATGGTACAGCCACTCTGGAAGACAGTTTGGTGGTCTTTTATAAAATTAAACATATCCTTAACATATGATCCAGCGTTGCACTTCTTAGTATTTACCCAAAAGAGGTGGAAACTTACATCCACCCATAAACCTGTACATGAATGTTTATAACCAAATGTTTATAGCCAAATCTTTACTTGCCAAGACTTGGGAGAAACTAAGGTGCTCTTCAGTGGGTGAATGGGTATATAAACTATGGCACATCCAGACAATGGACTATTATTCAGAACTAAACTGAAATGAGATATCAAGCCATAAAAAGACTTGGAGAAACCTTAAATGCATAATATTAGGTGAAAGAAGCCAATCTGAAAAGACTACATAGTATATGGTTTCAAATATATGATGCGTTGAAAAAAGGCAAAACTAAGGTAAAAAATCAGTGGTTGCCAAAGGTTGAATGGGAGCAGAAATGAATTGGTGGAGCACAAAGGATTTGGGGGAGAGTGAAACTATTCTGTATTCTGCACAATACCATAAGGATGAATACATTTGTCAAAGTCCATAGAATGTACAACACCAAGAGTGAACTTAATGTAAACTATGGTCTTTGAATGATTACAACATATCAATATAGATTCATCCTTGGTTTAAAAAATAGTACCATTCTGGTGAGTGATATTGACAATGGGGAAGGCTATTAATGTGCAGGGGGAGGAAGTATATGGAAAATGTCAGTACTTTCCTCTCAATTTTGCTGTGAATCTTAAATTAATCTAAAAAAATAGTCATTTAAAAAAAAATTGGTAAGAATTACCCATCAACAATTAATGAAGATCATGACATTCAAAATCTTCCACAATATGGCTCAAACTTACTTATACAACTTTGTATCTTTTTATTTCACTTTTTCATTCCTGTACAGAGAAACTAATATATACTCTCAACTATTCTATCTTTACTCATGTACTTTTCCCCCATTGGATACAATTTATTCCTTTTCATATATTCGAGTCCTAATTAAACTTCAAGGTTCAACTCAAATGGTATTTCCTTCATAAAGGTTTTTCTTAGACTTCAGTCATAAGCAATCTCTTCTGTCCCTGAAACCTACTATTTTATTTGTACCTCTTACATGAATCATTGCTTTTTATACCCTTCTGCAAGTTGTATCATCCCATTCCTGATGTCTACCTATTTTGAGAATAAAATAATTTTTGAGTTGGGATTACATATTTAGTTTTTTAGATAGCATCCATAACATATATATACAGGAGTTAATAATATGTCACTGATCCAATGAGCTAGAAATTGTATATCCAAGTATATTTTAAAATCACAGTACTGCTAAAGAGAGAAAAACAATTATGTGGTAAATATTACTTTAGAATTTATCACCCCATCGATGATTTCATGGATACTTCCTATAATTTATAAGAAATGAATAGATTTATGGAATCTAACAGCTAATTAGAGATTTTAGGAATCATCTACTCTAACTTACTCACCAAGGAAAAGAAATGCAAAAAGGCAAAATGGTTGTTTGAGGAGGCCTTACAAATAGCTGTGAATAGAAGAGAAGTGAAAGACAAAGGAGAAAAGGAGATATATATATACCCATTTGAATGCAGAATTCCAAAAAATAGCAAGGAGAGATAAGAAAGCCTTCCTCTGGGATCAATGCAAAGAAATAGAGGAAAACAAAAGAATGGGAAAGACCTAGACATCTCAAGAAAATTAGAGATGCCAAGGGAATATTTCACGCAAAGATGGGCACAATAAGAGACAGAAATGGTATGGACCTAACAGAAGATGAAGATATTAAGAAGAGGTGGCAAGAATACACAGAAGAACTATATATAAAAAAAAAAAAATCTTCATGACCCAGATAATCACTACGGTATGATCATTCACCTAAAGCCAGAAACCTTGAATGCAAAGTCAAGTGGGCATTTTAATTTCATGGCTGCAGTCACCATCTGCAGTGATTTTGGAGCCAAAGAAAATAAAGTCTGTCAGTTTCCATTGTTTCCCCATCTATTTGCCATGAAGTGATGGGACCAGATGTCATGATCTTAGCTTTCTGAACATTGAATTTTAGGCCTACCTTTCCACTCTCCTCTTTCACTTTCATCATGAGGATCTTTACTCCTTCTCTGTCTGCCATAAGGGTGGTGTCATCTGCATATCTGAGCTTATTGATATTTCTCCTGGCAATTTTGATTCCAGCTTGTGCTTCATCCAGCTTGGGATTTTGCACGATGTACTCTGCATATGAGTTAAATAAACAGGGTGACAATATACAGCTTTGATGTACTCCTTTCCTGATTTGGAACCAGTCTGTTGTTTCATGTCCAGTTCTAACTGTTGCTTCTTGACCTGTATACAGATTTCTAAGGAGGCAGGTCAGGTGGTCTGATATTCACATCTCTTTCTTTTAAAAAAAAATATTTATTTTAGTATTTCCCATCTCTTTCAAAATTTTCCACAGTTTATTGTGATCTACACAGTCAAAGGCTTTGGCATAGTCAATGAAGCAGAAGTAGATGCTTTTCTGGGACTCTTCTTTTTTCAATGATCCAACGGATGTTGGCAATTTGATCTCTGGTTCCTCTGCCTTTTCTAGAATCAGCTTGAACATCTGGACGTTCCCGGTTCACGTACTGTGAAGCCTGGCTTGGAGAATTTTGAGCATCACTTTGCTGGTGTGTTTAGATGAGTGCAATTGGGCAGTAGTTTGAACACCCTTGGCATTACCTTTCTTTCGGTTAGGAATGGAAACTGACCTTTTTCTGACCTGTGGAGGCCAGTGGAATTTGATTACAGAACTTACACAGGACTGGGGAAACGGACTCTTGGAGGGCAGAAACAGAACCTTCTGTGCACCAGGACCCAGGAGATAGGAGCAGTGAGCCCACAAGAGGTGGACCCAGACTTGCCTGTAGGTGTCCAGGAGTCCCTGGCGGAGGCGTGGGTCGGCGGCGGCCTGCTGCAGGGTCAGGGGCACTGAGTGCAATGGTGCCGGCACAGGGCCTTCTGAAGGAGGTCGCCATGTCTTCATTACTCCGCTAGAGTTTGGTCTCAGGTCAGAAAACAGGGAGAGAACACAGACCCACTCATCTACAGAAAATTGGATTAAAGAGTTACTGAGCATGGCCCCGCCCATCAGAACAAGACCCAGTTTGTCCCTCAGTCTGTCTCTCCCATCAGGAAGCTTCCATAAACCTCTAACCCTTATCCTTCAGAGGGCAGACAGAATGAAAACCACAGTCACAGAAGACTAATCAAATTGATCACATGGACCACAGCCTTGTCTAACTCAATGAAACTATGAGACATGCCATGTAGGGCCACCCAAGATGGATGGGTCATGGTGGAGAGTTCTGACAAAACATAGTCTACTGGAGAAGGTAATGGCAAACCACTTCATCATTCTTGCCTTGAGAACCCCATGAACAATATGAAAAGGCAACAAGATATGAAACTGAAAGATATACTCCCTAGGTCTGTAGGTGCCTAATATGCTACTGGAGAAGAGTGGAGAAATAACTCCAGAAAGAATGGACATGGAGCCAAAGCAAAAAGTCACACCCAGTTGTGGGTGTGACTGGTGATGGAAGTAAATTCTGATGCTGTAAAGAACAATATTGTATAGGAACCTGGAATATTAGGTCCATTAATCAAAGTGATTTAGAAGTGGTCAAACAGGAGATGCAAGAATGAACATCAACATTTTAGGAATCAGTGAACTAAAATGGACTGGAATGGGCAAATTTAATTCAGATGACCATTATACCTACTACTGTGGGCAAGAAGCCCTTAGAAGAAATGGAGTAGCCCTCATAGTCAACAAAAGAGTTTGAAATGCAGTACTTGGGTGCAACCTCAAAAATGACAGAATGATCTTTGCTTGTTTCCAAGGCAAACCGTTTACTATTACAGTATTCCAAGTCTATGACCCCAATCAGTTATGCTGAAGAAGCTGAAGTTGAACGGTTCTATGAAGACATATAAGACCTTCTAGAACTAACACTGCAAAAAGATGTCCTTTTCATTATAGGGGATTGGAGTGCAAAAATTGGAAGTCAAGAGATACCAAGGCAAATTTAGTCTTGGAGTACAAAATTAAGTGGGCAAAGGCTAACAGAATTGTGCCAAGAGAACACACTGGTCATATCCAACACCTTCTTCCAACAACACAAGAGAAGACTCTTCACACGGACATCACCAGATGGTCAATTGTGCGTTAGTTTAAACACTTTGGCATTCCCCTTCTTTGGGATTGGAATAAAAACTGACCTTGTCCAGTCCCGTGGCCAGTGCCGAGTTTTCCAAATTTGCTAGTGTATTGAGTGCAGCGCTTTCACAGCATCATCTCTTAGGATTTGAAATAGTTCAACTGGAATTCCATCACCTCCACTACCTTTCTTCATAGTCATGCTTCCTAAGGCCCACTTGACTTTGCACCCCAAGATGTCTGGCTCTAGGTGAGTGAGCACACCATCATGGTTATCTGGGTCATTAAGATCTCTTTTGTATAGTTCTGCGTATTCTTGCCACCTCTTCTTCACATCTCCTGCTTCTGTTAGGTCTACACCATTTCTGTCCTTAATTGTGGCCATCTTTGCATGAAATGTTTCCTTGGTATCTCTAATTTTCTTGAAGAGATCTCTAGTCTTTCCCATTCTATTGTTTTCCTCTATTTCTTTGCACTAATCACTGAAGAAGACTTTCTTATCTCTCCTTGCTATTCTTTGGAACTCTGCATTTAGTTGGGTATATCTTTCCTTTTCTCTTTTGACTTTCACGTCTCTTCTTTTCTCAGCTATTTTTAAGGCCTTCTCAGACAACCATTTTGCCTTCCAACATGAATTTAAATACCCCGGGGCATCTCATACTATAGTCTGTATTAGTTCAAGACTACTGCCATCAGTGAGCTAGCCAAAAAAAGAACATTAATTTTCTTTCTCTCTAACACAGTCTCAAGTCCCTACTCCTTACTTGTGAACTCTCTCCAATTCTTCAGGTATACTAAATCTCATCTTTGATCAACTAAATCTTTCACTTTTTTTGTCATCTCCTGTCTCATTAATTCCTTCAAACACCTTCTGGCTGTATTGTGGCTTTTCTGCTTGCCTGTGTCAATATCCCTGAACCTATTTCTAAGATTAGCTTATTCTTTCTCTGGATTTTAATTATTTTAGACCCTCTGGATCATCCTTTTTAATATTTAAAATTCTAACTTATTCAAAAAAGTCTCACATAAAGTTGACTGGAATCATTGCAAAATCTCATTTCTTATTTGTCTAATTTTCTTCCCTCTTGAATTGAAGCTGGATTTGTGATTTGCTTTTTCCCATAGGATATGATAGAATTAACACTGTTCTAATTTTAGATCCTAGAACTTAAGAGATGTTACGGATTCCACTCTTGCTATTTTGGGATCCTGAGTTTACCATGTTGTTAAAAAGTGCAGATTGCTGGAGGATACAAAGATATGAATGAGAACTGGGGCAACCCAGTTGAACATGGAACATAAAACAGCTAGCATTGAGGCCAGGTTAAACTCTCCAACATAATCACAGTTACAGATAAAAAGAGCTGCATGACTGATCCTTAGTGACATCAGCAGAAGAAATACCCAGAATGCCAATTCACAACATTTTCAGTAAAGATGAGTCTATAGTTGTTTTAAGTCACTAAGAGTTGGGGTAGTTTCTTATGCAATAGATAACTGATATATTAACAATCAAGTTATTCATCTGACTCATCATAATGGCTTTTATTGACACCTTTATCCAATTTTAAAGCCAACAGATACTTTTTCTGTGAAACTCTTCCTTTACTTAATCAAAGCAATTTTAAGAGCTCTTTTTCTGAGTAATCAGTAAGTCTTTTTAAATTTTAAACATAACGTCCCTTATTTAGACATTTGTTCTAGCAATTTAGAGTCATACACATCCTTTCCTGATCTAGCCACGAGAGCTAATAGATGCTTCTTCTTTGCTATGTCTCTGCTTTGTGTATGTTTCCCACTTTGGATAGACAATCTCTCTCCAATATAAGTTTAGAAATTTGCTTGTATCTCTCTATTTCCTGCCTACGCACTTCTTGTGGTCAGAGGGTATGTCTTATTGATCTAAGTATCCTAAGTAATCAGATGCTATGCTCATTCATGCTTAGTCACTCAGTCAAGTTTGACTCTCTACTACTCCATGGACTGAAGCCTGCCAGGGTTCTCCGTCCATGAGTATTTCCTGGCAAGAATACTGGACTGGGTTGCCATTCCCTCCTCCAGAGGATCTTCCTGACCCAGGGATCCAATCCTCATCTCCTGCATTGGCAAGTAGATTCTTTTACCACTGAGCCACCTGGAAAACCTGGCACAAATCCAGAACTCCGTAAATGTTTAATGAATTAATGAATTTTTAAAAAATAAATGACATACTAATGTGGTTAGTGATAAATGAAGTAAAGGAATGCCTGAGTCCTTTGTTTTAAAGTATCTCTAATATGTTAGCTCTCTTCCATTTCTCCTCATAACATATCCAAAGAGATATAAACCAATCGATGTGCCATCATTTATAAAGTGTTTTTGTGTGTGTTTCTTTTTTCCCCAGTTGGATTTTAATCTCCTTGGCTGTGGAAACATAACTAATACTATAAGTGATTAAGACAAGTGATTTCTACTGTGACTCCTTGCTTCCATATTTTTGATTGCCTTAATTTTAATTTCTCTACCTGATACTCATTAAGCATGTGAAATTTTAAATCCTCTTTGTTAATTATTGTTGGTTTTGAACATTTTCTGATACGTGGCATTACTGAAAACATCATAACTTGTTAAAGAAAGGAGCTGGAAATTTCAGGAAAAAGTAATAATAACTTTCTTGTTGGTTAAGACATCTAAATTAAAATCTTGATTGCAACAAGTCCTCAGTCCATTAGTTCTAGTGAAGTTTTAATTTTAAAATAAGAAGACTACTAAATGCCCAAATTTTACACCGTGTTTCTGCTATTCAATTAACTCAGTTGTTAAAAACATGGCTGTTATTTCTGGTCCAAGGATGTTTTATTCTGGCCAGGAAAATATGTTTCTTTTGCAAAGGGATTCATTGCTTGTATTAGAAAAACAATTTAGAGCATGTCCTCATGGTCATGGGTCAAGAACCTCAATGTCACATAGGAACAATGGCAAACTTTATTTTGTTTAGATTTTTTTTTCTAGATTATGATATATATTTATTTTTTCAAACTAAGCTCTCTGTACTACTAAGTTTGCATTGTGTAGTATGGAAAGATTTTGTATAACATGTTGAGATATATTTATGTCTTTCTGGGGGAGAGTATTGCCTGTGACTGTTTAGTGTACAAAACTAATAAAATCCTCTAAGGCTTTCCATTTTTAACTTAATCACTTAATATCATATAATTTCTATATTATGAAAGTATGCTTATGATTAGTTCCATAATTAGTTCCATAATTAACAACTCCATTTATTATACTTATGACTGCTGTTTTATTGCTCCAGTAGAGACAAACAGTGATTAAAACAATTGCAGCATTAATTACATGCAGTCTCTCAAGATTTACTATATAGTCTCCAAAAATATGAGAGACTAAAAGTGTTTTATTCTTTGTATAATTGCCAAAAAATCCTGTTATGTAATTTTCATTGTTTTGAGAAATTCTCTATGCAACTGTTTGATAAAGAAGTAGACTTGCCAAAGTTTACAATTTACTTTCATGGCTAGAGAATGAAATCCTGCTGACTTTAACATCTTTAAAAAATTGTACTCTTAAAATGAACTAAAGACCTAAATGTAAGACCAGAAACTGTAAAACTCTTAGAGGAAAACATAGGCAGAACATTCTCTGACAAAAATCACAGCAAGATCCTCTATGACACACCTCCTAGAGTAATGGAAATAAAAACAAAAATAAACAAATGGGCCCTAATTAAACTTAAAGTCTTTTGCACAACGAAAGAAACTATAAGCAAGGTGAAAAGATAACCCTCAAAATAGGAGAAAACTCAGTTCATTTCATTTCAGTTCTGTCTCTCAATCGTGTCCGACTCTTTGCAACCCCACGAACCACAGCATGCCAAGCCTCCCTGTCCATCACCAACTCCCAGAGTCCACCCAAACCCATTCACCCAAACCCATGTCCATTGAGTCTTATCCTCTGTCGTCCCCTTCTCCTCCTGCCTTCAATCTTTCCCAGCATCAGGGGCTTTCCCAATGAGTCAGCTCTTTGCATCAGGTCGCCAAAGTATTGGAGTTTCAGCTTCAATATCAGTCCTTCCAATGAACACCCAGGACTGATCTCCTTTAGGGTGGACTGGTTGGATCTCCTTGCAGTCCAAGGGACTCTCAAGAGTCTTCTCCAAAATCATAGTTCAAAAGTATCAATTCTTTGCTGCTCAGCTTTCTTCACAGTCCAACTCTCACATTCATACATGACTATTTGAAAAACCATAGCCTCAACTAAACGGACCTTTGTTGGCAAAGTAATGTCTCTGCTTTTTAATATGCTGTCTAGGTTGGTCATAACTTTCCTTCCAAGGAGTAAGCGTCTTTTAAGTTCACGGCTGCAATCACCATCTGCAGTGATTTTGGAGCCCAGAAAAATTAAGTCAGCCACTGTTTCCACTATTTCCCCATCTATTTGCCATGAAGTGATGTGACACAAAACAAAAAAGAATTAATCTCCAAAATATACAAGCAGCTCAAGCAGCTCAATACCAGAAAAACAAACAACCAAATCAAAAAGTGGTAAACAGAAATGTTTCCAAAGATGACATACAAATGGCTAATAAACACATGAAAAGATGCTCAACATTACTCATTATTACAGAAATCAAAATCAAAATCACAATGAGGTATCATCACACTCTGGTCAGAAAGGCCATCATCAGAAAGTCTACATAATAAATGCTGGAGAGGGTGTGGAGAAAAGGGAACCCTCTTACTGTTGGTGAGAATGCAAACTGGTACAACCAGTATGTAGAACAGTATGGAGATTCCTTAAAAAAAAAGAAAAAACTAGGGAAAAAAAACTACCATGACTGAGTAATACCACTTCTGGACATATACCCTAAGGAAACCAAAAGACACATGTACTTCAGTGTTCATCGAAGCACTACTTACAATAGCTAGGACATGGAAGCAACCTAGATGTCCATTGGTAAGTGAGTGGATAAGGAAGTTGTAGTACATATACACAAAGGAATATTACTCAACTGTAAAAAGGAACACAGGTGAGTCAGTTCTAATGAGGTGGATGAACCTAGAGCCTATTATAGAGTGAAGTCAGAAAGAGAAAAATGAATATTGTATATTAATGCATACACATGGAATCTAGAAAGATGGTATCAACGACCCTATGTGAGGGTAGGAGACACAGATGTAAAGAACAGACTGTTGGACTCAGTGAGAAAAGGAGAGCGAGGGATGATTTGGGTGAATAGCACTGAAACATATACATTACCGTACGTAAAATAGATAGCCATTGGGAAATTTGATGTGAGATGCAGGGCACCCAAAGTCAGTGCTCTGTGACAATCAGAAGGGATGGGGTGGGGAGGAAGGTGGGAGGGAGATGACAGGATGGAGGTGACACTTGGATCCCTGTGGCTGATTCATACTGATGTATAGCAAAAACCATCACAATATTATGAAGCAATTATCCTTCAATTAAAATAAATTAATTTTTAAAAAGTATACTCACAAATATGATTTGATATTAAAAAAAGGATACATTGTCATCTCATTCCTATGTAAAATTGTGAGTGTGTGTGTGTGTGTTGAAGAACGAGTGTTGGCTTTTACAAAAAGTGGGTGAAAACTCATAGGGACTTTTGCTGAAAGATTAAGAAATTTCTTCAGAGTTCTCCAAAGGCTATCTCTTTACCCATTTGCCTTTTGTTATCTTTCTATAACCACTGACTGTCCCTTTGGGTAAGAAATATTTGGCTGGATTCACAAAAGCTTTAGTGAGTCACAGAGACATCAGAAACACTTGCAACTTGTAAAAATCATCTGATTCAAAGCAACTGCGTCTTTGTAGTCAATGCGCAAACTGGACCACCACATTCAACTCACTGTATCTCTGTGTATTTAGCCAGATGTCCTGTAATGGGATACAGTATTCAAGCAAAATTAGAGAGCACACAAAGGAATCTGTCTGAACATTATTTAAATATATGAACAAGTAAATTGTGACAATGTTTAACCAGCAAGGGATATATTAGATTTAAACAAATGACATGTCTCCAGGAATCTTTCTTCCCTTTTCCTTTTTTTTTTTTTTTAAAGATTTTTTGATGTGGACCATTTTTAAAGTCTTTATTGAATCTGTTACAATATTGCTTCTGTCTTATGTTTTGATTTTTTGGCCACAGGGCATGTGGGAACCAAGTTTCTAGACCATGGATGGAAACCAGCCCTCTGTATTGGAAGTGCAGTCTTAACCACCGGACTGCTAGGGAAATCCCAAGAATCTTTAAAAAAAAGAAAAAAGAAAAGAAAAATGTTGACTCACAAAGATAAGAAAGTCTGTGTTAATTGAATGCTCGAATAATTATTTGAAATTTCCCAGCATTATAAAGATAATAAAACTACAGAATTTGCTACATTTCATGGACAATTAACTTTTTGGGAAACTCTGTGCTAGACTAACCTGTCTTCTAAGAATTCAGAAGGAATGCATACTCTCTTCTTTGCGGTTAACTCTAATATGAATCAAATCACTATGGGACTGGTAGTCACGCCTACTTTTGAATCACTATGGGATTGGTAGTCACTCCTACTTTTGGTTCTTAGTTTACTGAGCCAGGCTACTCTCCCTGAATAGATATTCAATCCTCTGAAATCCTTCTCTTCATGGGTCAGTCTCGCTGAGTCCAAGTAGTAGACATAGAAACGCTAGGAAGAGAATTTTACAGATATCAAGGAATGAAAATTTAAACTGAAATTCATTGTTAGAATCATTGTAGAGTGAAATACTATATTTAAAGCTCCTGCCAGTTTCAATACATGTGTATCTACTGTTTGTTTCTGGGTGCTCCAGAAATTATGGTAGTTAAGATGTCTTAGTTGGTCCCAAGAAGGAAAAGAATAAGCAGATTTGCTGACTTTACAACTCCTGTTCTAATGCTCTTTTCTCTCCCTAGATATCAAGCACACATTTTTCTTATTAAAGATGTTTTGGGAGGGTAGGTCATCATATTCCTGTCAAGATCACCCCTTGTCATGAGTCAGAATCATCCAGCTAACCTCTAGTGATTTCCTTCAAGCACACTATTTCATGAGATTTTAACATTAATTTTAACCCCAATGTTTCTTCTCTGAACAGAAAATATTTGAAAAACATTAAAAATGAGTATGTTCTGGTGATGTGGAATGAATTAGAAATTAAAGACAGAAGTTTTCTTATGATGTGTGCTTTCTTCAGTCCAAAAGTGGCATTCAAAATATTCATATTTCACTGCCAACTTTAATATTAAATGCTAAAACCATGAAATTTTCAGGGGACTTAACCTGATTCTGTGTCTGTATAGACATAAGGCAGATTAAAAAGCTATTAGTCATTAACAATCTACCATGATGATTAGACACTTGTAACATAAATTCAGAGTAAAATCATCCTACTTAGTTTATACCCTGTTTCCCAGAAAGGAAGTGAAAGCGTACATATACATACTCTGTAACCCAATATGTGAAACAGGGGTTTTCAGAAATTCCTTCATTCCCCAAGTGTGTTCTCTTATTTTATATGTCTGAAAAGGGTTGCAAGACCAAGAATTGTGTTGAAAGCATCCAAGATTTCTCAGGAAAAATATCAACATAACAGAGAAAAAAGTAACATACAATGTTCTATGTAAAATGCCAACTTTCATGAAAATGATCTAAAATCTGATGCTTCCTATATTTTGTCATTATTATATTTTCCTTATTATTAGAAATTAAAAAGCATCTAAAATAACTCTAATCATCATGGAATAAAAACTGAAGCTTTTATACATTGTCTATAACTGCACATTTTTACACTATTTGATATTTTTTATTATTGTGAAATTAGAATAATGTTTTTTAAAATTTTTGTAAAATTATTTCCCTTTGTGGTCATAACATTTTAACATTTTGATTAACTACTTGATCCAGATCAAATCAAATCTTTGTGTGTTTATAATTCATAAATAGCTATTATGTAGAAAGTTTCAGAGAATGATTTCCCTCTAACATATTTTTTAAAAATTCTGATAGCCTTCCAAATAATCTATCACATAAGTTATTCTTTAGCTTCTTAACATGATATTCTCAGTGCCTAACACAGGACCCGTAACACATTTGTGTCTCTCTAAGTATTTGATGAATGAATAAATGATTACTATCTTCAAACCCAGCTATGTCAATCTTTTAAAGGTTCAAACTCTTCTGTAATGGCATAATTAGGTTCACTTCAAACACCTTGCTATATTTGAATCTAAAGAAAAACAGCACCATAGAGATTCTAGGTCAGAGGAAAAAGCCACTAGAGAAGAGGATTTTTTTTTTTTTTTTTGGTAGATGGCATAAAATTATCTGTTAAATTTAAGAGACATAGGTGTCTATAGTTCACAGGAGGATCAGAGATATCAGCTGAATAATAAACTGTATATGTGATGTCAGAGTCCCAAGAAACAAAACTAGTGAGCCAAAAATCTTATATTAAACCTAAAGAAGGTCATAAAATAGAGTCTAATAAGTGAGACATGACTTCATGACTAAACAACAATAAAATTCTTAGGTATTAGACAGATTCATTCTAGCATGTCTTTACTTTTCCCAGATTCCTTGATCTCTGACTCTCATTTTAATTATGACAGTTCTTTTATTTTCTAACACCTTATTACATTTTACTAATTTTTGTGCACATAAGTATGATTTTCAAAGACATATTCTGTTTTGTAAGTAACCCCTTAAATAATGTTGATCAATTGTGTTACAACTTTAAAAGAAATAAAAATATTTTATTCTTATTTTGTGTTTAGGTAGGATTGTATTACTAGCACTATTTTAAAACAATGTTTACAAGAAATAAATAATACATTAAAAGAAATTTTAAAGCAATCAAATAAATGAAATATTTAGGAAGTTAATTCCCAATGTACTTTTCATTATATTCATTACTCATTATATACACATTATACACTATATATTATATTCATTATATACACAATTTTTTAGTGGTTTTTCCTCAGCAGCTGATTATTACTGATTGACTCAATTCTCATGTTGTATTAAGTTAAAAAATAAATCTTACAATATATACTCATCTCTCTATAAACCTATATTTTTCAGGAGATGTTAGCACATATTGGCTGTAACATAGAGAATCCTAAATCGTTTAATTACATTGAATAAACAGAATATATCCTTTTCACATAATGTGGCTCCAAAGATATCTGTTCCATCATGATGGACTTAACATAAGAAATCAAAAATGCCTCAGAATTAAAATAATCATTTTCCTTCCATCAAAAAAAATCCTTCTGATTTCCCTTTGAAAACATAAAGCTATAAAATTTTATCTTAGCAAAATATGTTCTAATTTATTTATATTTATATTTATAAATATATTTTAAAATATATATATGACCACCACTCTAAGTAATGATAAAATTAGATTTAATAATCAATAACACCAAAATAGCACTAAAGTGTAAGGAAAACAACTGCTCCTCAACCACAAAATTTAATAAATACTGACAACAAATATACATAAATAAAAAGCCATTCAAACCTTAAGCATCAAGACTTAAGCAGTGTCATCACAGAATTATCTATCTAGTGCCTTTCTCTCTTCATAAGGTTAGTATTTATAAATGTCAGAGGAAAAAACTGAACATGTAGAAAAGTAGTAAAATGGGTCATAGTAACTTCGACATTTCAGTGCACAAATTTTTCTGAATGCATAGTAGGTACGGTAGAGGCTGTGTCGTTTTTAGTTTATTCCAGGTCAGAAAGACCTTATCTGCCCATTCTAAAATTTTGAATTCATAGTAGCCACCCAAATATTATATAGGTCCTTGATTTTTCTGAGTGGGCTCTTTGATTGCACTTACTATAATTTTTCTGTACCATAAAGCTATAGCTTCCTAGCAGATAATGTTATTAGCCTTTGGAGCTCACTGTGCTACAATTGGGAACCCTTTTCTTGTCTCATCACAGCACCATAATTCTATCGGTGCATGAAAGTAATTTGCAGCTCTGTGGATCTGCTGAGAGGGGTCCCTAGGATGTCACAGATACTTCCCTTGAATAATATTAAATATCTCAAAATGCACACAAATAAAGTTCTAGAGTACCCATTTTATCCAACCATTACATGCAGTCAATTCCACCCATTATCCTAAGAGTTACAGCTCATGATCATCTCTGCCTTGCATATGAAAAAACTGAAGTTCAGAGAGAATAATTACATCTGTCTTGAAAGGTGAAGCTGAGATTCAAAGAAAATGAAGTCGCTCAGTCATGTCCGACTCTTTGGGACCCCATGGACTGTAGCCTACCAGGCTCCTCCACCCATGGGATTTTCCAGGCAAGAATACTGGAGTGGGTCGCCATTTCCTTCTCCAGGAGATCTTCCTGACCCAGGGATTGAACCCAGGCCTCCTGCATTGTAGGCAGACGCTTTACCGTCTGAGCCACCAGGGAAGTATCTGAATAAAGTCAACAATCAAAACAGTACATTTTGATGTGTTTTGATAAGTGCATATACCTATATAACCACTATAATAAATCAAGATCCAAAATATTTCCATCATTTCATGAAACTGTCTTGTACAATTTTTCAATTGTCTCCTCGTGCTTAGCCCCAAAGAAACACTGACCTTCCCGTCACTATAGTTTTAAGTGTTATGTGTGCTTAGTCACTCAGTCATGACTGACTTTTGCGACTCCATGGACTGTAGCCTGTCAGGCTTCTCTGTTTATGAGATTCTCCAGGCAAGAATACTGGCATGGGCAGCCATTTCCTTCTCCAGGGGATCTTCCCAACCTAGGGATCAAACCCAGATCTCTTGCTTTGCAGGTAAATTCTTACCATCTGAGCTACCAGGAAGCCCCTTTATATATTATGATTTAATATAAATACTGTTGTTGTTTAGATGCTAAGTTGTGTTTGACTCTTTTGTGACCCCATGGACTGTAGGTAGCCCATCAGGTTCCTCTCTCCATGGGGTTCCCCAGGCAAGGATACTGGAGTGGGTTGCCATTTCCTTCTCCAGGGGAATCTCCCCAACCCAGGAATAGAGCCCTTGCACCTGCATTTGAAAGCAGAGAATTTATTATGGAGCTACCTGGGAAGCCCTTAATACAAATAGAATCCCACATTATAAACTTTTCTGTGTCTTGTCCATCTTTCAGCATAATATTTTTACTATTCACCTACACTGTTATGTATGTCAGTGTATCATCTACATAAGCTGTTTAATAAAACAGTATGACTTATTTTTATTGCTGAGTAGTTCTCATTGAAACTATATATCAAAATTTGCTTAGTCATTCAACTATTGACAAAACTTGGGTTATTTCCAGGTTTTGGCTATTATTAATAAAGTTGTTATGAATGTTAATGCCAAGACTGTCTGTATATATATATGCATATAAATTTTTCTTAGTAAATACTCAGTAGAATTTTTTGTCATGTAATAATTATTTTTAACTTTATAAGACACTACAAATGGCTTTAACTCTCATTTCCCTAGTGATCATTGGTACATCTTTCATTCTCATTTTGTTCATGTTGTCCTTTAAATACCTGTATACATTTAAAATGACTACCATTTTAAAAATTATTCTATCATTACCTTTTGGCCTGTTTCATATAAATCACTTTCTCTTGTCTTTTCAAAATTCTAGTAACTTTGTGTAGTGTGTTAGGCATTATTTTATAATGTCAATTGTCTGGATTTTATCATCCTTTTTAAGAGAAATGTACGTACTTTGTTCTGGCAGATATCTAAGTTATTTTCTACTCAATCCTTTGAGGACCTGTTTTTAAGCTTTTTTAGAAAAAGTTTAGTGTAACATTGATTTTAGAGATAACACATCTCAACTATTAAGGTGTGATTTTTCAGGGTCTTCACTGAGTACTGAGTAGTCTCTGAGGGTTCTCAAGTATCTCAGGAGGAATCAAACATCTTCCCAATTTTTGTCAGCACTGAACATTTTTCTGGTACAAATCTCCTGTCGTATTTTGTCTGGCCTTATGGAATTTCAGTGCTTAAATGAGGAGGTTAATAGCAAAAACTCAAAGGGATACAAGAGTAGATTTCAAAAGCCCTTCTTTATGAATACCTCCATTCTTTCTGAAAATCTACTTTGCAATTTACAGTCAGATAAGAGTCACCAAACTCTAATCTTTACTTTCTGCACTGTTTAAATTCCTCCATTCTGCACCTATAATTCAGGAGTTGGTCCTAGGAGGAGAGTCAGGGAGATTGTAGGGCTCATTTATTTTGTTTTCTTTCTCACGAAGATCAGATTTTTGCTGTCTTTTGTCCAAAGTCTTAACAGAGTTGTCTTATATAGCTTCTCACATGTTCTAGTTGCTTATAGCAAGGGGTTAAATCTATGCCTTATTACTCTATCATGCCTAGAAGTGAAAGTTTGACACCTTACTCAGTTTTTTCTGGAACCTAGCCTGTTAACCCTCTCTTTGCTGCTTTTGCTGCCATGTGATTTCCCTGTAGGTGCACCAAGAGTATATGACAAAGTGAAATCTCAAGTCTTTTTCATGTGAAGTCAACACAAATCAAATTTTCAACTTGTATTGTATACAATAGAATATATATGTAATTCAATTTCAGTATGGTCCTTTGCATTCCCTGCTGCTGACTGTACACTTTACCCATCTTGATTTTACTACCCATTTACTACCAGACTGTCACTGATTTACAACCCAAACTGTCACGATCATTGTTTTTCATTTGCAAATGCAAATTGAAATGCTATTTTCTTATTTTTCTTATTGGTAAAAATGTTAAATCATACTCAAATCTAAACACATCAGCTTCATTAAAAAACATCATCCAGTTTGGAATCCAAGCATATACATTCTTCCTGTTATTCAATCGTTACCTCTTCCAAAATCCAGACACATTAATCTCCCTTATCCATAAGGATGTCATAAGAGATTTTTTTGACAACTACTGTTGCCTATGTATTGAGCAATCTTTTGATCTAGCACTCTAGTAATACAGTCAAAAAAGGAAATGAGGCTTGTTTGACAAGGCTTGTTCCTAGTGAATTCATGCTGGCTTCTAGCATACTCAACATTCTTGAGACCACATAAACCACATGCTTAAGAACCTAATAAAGAATTCTAAGATAGCTTAGGCATTTTTGAATTTTACTTATGTTTTCAGTTTGAAACCTGAGGTAATTTACTACTTCTGTTTATTTTCCATTTATCTTAAATTCTGAGGAAAAAAAAAAAACAGGAGTGATATTATATAACCATAATTAATTTTGGCCTATGATATATTTTTTCTGGACCTACAAGACTTGAATATTTTTAATTAAAGGACTGTGATAGCTTTTTCTGCCTGTTCTACAGATTATGAGGTTTTTTTCCTACTTTATAAAGTTTAACTGAATGATTTCTTACATTAGGATTTAAGAAGCAAAATCAGATTGTCTTTATCCTCATGAAACTCACAGTTATAAGGAAAACATACAGAAAATATTCAGATAAAATGCGTAAAATAAGAAATGTGATAAGTCTTAAGGAAAATAGTCATATAGTGGTGTAAGACAAGGAGAACCTGAGTGTATTTTTGGATATTAAAAAGGGCTTCCCTAAGCAGTATTTTAATAATCAGTAGCAATTAATAAGTAAGCTAGCCAGTGATGATAAAGAGGCAAGGAGTCTAAGCAAAGAAAACAGCTTAAGCAAGAAGTTGTAAACAACAAACAAACAAAACAAAAACAGGCTCATTAGCTTTATTTTACAGCCCTTTATATCCAGCACTATTTCTCACTAGCTGCCATTTTCTCTTCACTCCTCATTTATACTACAGTGGGAGTTTGTTTTACCTGCTGAGTGACTAGTCCTTAGAACAGTATCTGGTATTGTAGTCACTCAACAAATATTTGTGGATTGACTGAATGAATCAAAGAATGATTAAAACAAAATTATTAGCCACTTTTCACATATTTACCAAAGTTATTCTTTGCTTTGCTTTGCTTTGATTTGCTATTTAGGTTGCTTCCCCTGTGGAATTTTACCTTTTATTCATAATCAACATCTTATTTACATGCTACAAGTCAAACATACATGCACAAATACCTTTATTTTACTCTCTTCTTGGTTAGTCTTTCCTCCTCTGAACTCCTATTGCATCATAGTATATGCAATGCTATTTAGTATGTCATGATAAGTGGTCTTTACCAACATCTATTTGTTTGATGTCTGTTTATCTATCCATTTATCTTTGTTCATTAAAGTGTTTCACCTAAAGTTTTACCTAAAACATGTCCACAAACAGTTTCATAGCATAACATTCTAGTTCTTGAAACAATGAGTGCTACATATGTGACTCAATCTTCTTTCATGTGTCATCAAGACATGTGCTTAGTGTACTGATACATCTTAAAATATTATTCATGGTTAACTTATTGATGTTGTATGCTTAACTCATATATAAAGGTCTGTACTGAGAAATTAGATTCAAGATAAAAATAAGAACAGTGAAGATTAAGGAAATCCATATTCTAAGAACAAAGGTATATATATATCATCACATACAAAGCAGCCAGATTGAAGTGTAAGCCAGTGGGGCAGAGACTACATAAGAACTCAGAACAAAACACGAGACACAGCCCTGTGTAAAAGATATTTGATTTCTTATCCCACATCGAATGAGACATTCTTAATGGTCTCTAGGGAGTAGTCAAGAAAATGAATTAATTCAGTGTGTACCAAGTGTCAGTTATTGTATATAATGCATTCCCACAAACTCAATGAATATTAAATATTTTATATCAAATATTTAATTAAGTATTAAATATTTATGAAAATATTAAATTTTTCATTCTTGTTTTATAAATAAATTTCCTTACAGACTATTGTTATATTTGTATATATTATATATATTGTCAAAAGAAAAGACTTCAATACAACTAACAATCCTTGGTATAAGTCTTCAATAGTGTTTATATCAAACAGCCAACATAGCAAGGAAAAGTTGCTGCTTTGTTTCTGATTTTTTTGTCTGGTGGTATCTCTTGAAATATAGTAAATATTGAATTGCTAAACATTTAGATGTTTTATGGGGCTTCCCTGGTGGCTCAGGTGGTAACGAATCCACCTGCAATGCAGGAAACCTGAGTAGACATTTTATGTATACAATGCATTTTTATGCATATTTAGATATTAGTAATAAATGCTCTGAGGATGTTCCAGTATAGTGTTAATTCAGCCAAACACTGTGAGAAAATTTCAAGACTACTATTATTCATTTGTTCATCTTCAATGTTATCCTTGAACTCTTTGTGGAGAAAGACTTTGGCAATAACTTATAAAGCCCTACTTCAAGAAAAGCCCTGCCTTTTCTTTTCTGGCCTGAGTTGCTTTGACACCATAATTTTCTTAAGGCGATATGTCAACCTTACCAGCAAATCAAGAATATGCCCTAGATTTGCAACATATAATATTTACTCTCTAGGTTTTCACTAACAAATATAACCTTAAACTTTTTGATACCAAACCATTACCAAAAGCATATTTGGAGCAACTGGCATTAATGCAGACTATGGAACCTATTCATAAATGTAGGAAAAATTTTCTTATAAATATAACCTAGCAATATCAACTATATTTCTCTGTGTGTGCATATACACACATGTGTATGTATATTATATTCATTTATATCTATGTACAAATATATTTATATATTAAAATTTATAAATTATATGTTATATTTAAAATTAAGGTATTTCAAACTAAAGTTCAAAGCATCTCTGAAAAAATAAAATCTGGATACCTGGTATGCACATCTACACACAGCAACACATATATTGAGTAAAGTTTATATAGAGAGGCAAGAGACACAGAATAGACAAAATAATATTGAAGAAGATCAAATGTGGAGGACTGAAGATACACAACTTAAAGATTTTAAAGTACAATAATCAAGAGTGGTTTTGGGCAATAGAAATGGGGAAAGAGTCAGAGCACAGAGGATTTTTAGAGCAGTAAGAATACTCTATACATTATAATGATGGGTATATGTCATTACACATTTGTCCAAACCCAATGACTGTTCAACACCAAAGGTGATCCTCAGAAGAATACAGACTTGGAATTATTATCATGTGTCATTGTAATTTATTATTGATTGAAAAGAAAGAAGTACAGTTCTGGTGAATGATGTTGACATTGGGAGAGGCTATGCATTTGCCGGGGCGGGGTATATATGGAAAACCTTTGTTCCTCTCTCTCTGTTTTGTTGTAAGCTAAAACTCTTTTAAAAATATAAAGTCTTAAACAAACATTCTCCCAGGATTCAACAATTTGATTTTGTAACTATAGAAGACTCACTTTAGCTTTAAGGACACACATAAGGTGAAATAGAAAGGATGGAAAAATTATATTCCATGTAAATGATAAAAAAAAGAGAAGAGGATATCTCTACTTACATCAGATAAAATATATCTTCATTCAAAATCAGTTACAAGAGACAAAAAAGTCGCTAGTATAATAGTGCTAAATGAATGAATTCATCAAGAGAACATAATAGTAGAAAAAATATATGTGTTCAACACTGGCACACCAAAGTATGTAAAGCAAAAATGGTCAGAACTAAAAGAAGAAGTAGATAGCAATATAAAAATGATAGGAGACTTCATTTCCAACATTGAGTAAATCACCCAGAGAGAAAAATCAATAAGGAAACATCAACTTAAATTAGGCAGTAGATCAAATGAACCTAACAGTCATATATAGAACATTTTATCAACTAGCACTAGAACACATATTCTCTTCAAGCACACATGAAGCAGCTTCCAAGATAGATCACATGTTGTACCATAAATCAGGTTTTAACAAATTTAAGAATACTGAAATTATATAAGGTATCTTTTCCAACCACAATGGTCTGAAACTAGAAATCAGTAAGAGAAGGAAAGTTGAAAAATTCACAAATAAACAGAAATTGAACAACAAACTCCTGGCCAGCCAAAGGGTTAATAAGGAAATCAAAAGGGAAATGAAAAATAATTATGGTAAAAAAAAATGGAAACATACCTAAACTTGTGGAATGAAGCGAAAGCAGTTTTAAGAGGAAAATTCAGAGCAATAAATGTTTACAATAAGAAAAAACAAAGATTTCAAATAAACAACCTAACTGTATATTTCAAGGAACTAAGAAAATATTCTCAGCTGAAGTTTAACAAACAAAGAAAATAAGTTTAGAGCCAAAATAAACAAATAGAGCCTAGAGATACAATTTAAAAACTCAAGATAAACAAAATTAACAAATTTTTAGGAAGATCAATCAAAAATATACAGAGGAGTCAAATAAACAGAATTATAAATGAAAATATAGATGTTACAACTGACACCACAGAAATATCTATGTGGAGGATCGTACAAGACTACTAAAAACAATTATATAAAATCAAATTAGATAACATACTTGTTTCTCTCTTTCTGACTTAACTTCACTCTGTATAAGAGATTCTAGGTTCATTCATTTCACTACACCTCACCCAAAGCCATTCCTTTTTATGGATGAGTAATATTCCAATGTAAAATGTACCATGGCTCCTTTATCGATTCATCTGTCAATAGACATCTAGGTTGCTTCCATGTCCTATTGTTAATATTGCTATTGTTAATATTGCTGCAGTGAACATTGGTGTACATGTGTCTTTTAAAATTGTGGTTTTTCTCAGGGTATATTTCTAGTAGTGGGATTGCTAGGTCATATGGTAAAATTATTCCTAGTCTTTTTAAGGACCCTCCATGCTGTTTTCCATAACGGCTGTATCAGTTTACATTTCCACTAACAGTGCAGGAGCCACCAATTTATATATTAACACACATATATATGGAATCTAAATATTCATTGGAAGGACTGATGCTGAAGATGAAGCTTCAATACCTTGGCCACCTGATGCAAAAAACTGACTCATTGGAAAAGACCCTGATGTTGAGAATGGTAGAAGGCAGGAGGAGAAGGAGATGACAGAGGATGAGATGGTTGGATGGCATCACCGACTCAGAAGACATGGGTTTGAGGTGTGCGCAGTCCATGGGATTGCAGAGTCAGACACAACTGAGTGACTGAACAACAACAATATGGAATCTAGAAAAAAAAAAGGGGACTGATGAACCTAGTAAAAAAGGGACTTGTGGACACAGTGGAGGAAGGTAAGGGTGGGATGAATTGAAAAAATAGCACTGATATATATATACGCTATCATGTATAAAACAGTGGGAAGCTGCTAAATAACACAGGGAAGCCAGCCTGCACTCTGTGATGACCTACAGGGGTAGGATGGGGGGAAGGAAGGGAGTTGAGGGAGGGAAGAGATGTATATATAATTATAACTGATTCCTGTTGTTGTACGGTAGAAACCAACACAAAGTTGTAAAGCAATTTTCTGCTAATTAAAAAATAAATTAAAATATTTTAAAAGAACTAAAAAAATTAGATAACCTGTGAATAATGGATATATTCCTAGAAACACCTGTGACTCACTCAAGACTGAGTCACAAAGAAACAAAAATCTGAAGAAACCAATGGCAATGAAAACTAGTAGTGAAATTTAATCATTAATCAAAAACCTCCCAACAAAGAAAAATCCAGGATCAGATGCCTTTATTAACTGGTGAATTTTATCAAAGATCTAAAGAAAGATTAATGTCAATCCTCCTCAAACTCTTACAAAATTAGTACAGAAGGGATAAAACTCCTAGAAGAAAAGAGGAAAAAATTTTCTTGACATCAGTCTTATCAATAATTTCTTTACATATGACACCAAAAGTACAGGAAACAAAATACAAAACAAAAGCAAAAATACACCGGTGGGATGGTATCAAACTTAAAAACTTTTGCAAAGCAAAGGAAACAATTAACAAAAATAATATGAAAACTGTAGGTTGGGATAAAATATTTGAAAATCATATTTCTGATAAGGGGCTAATATCCAAAACATATAAAGAACTCATACAATACCAAAAACAAAAACACCAACACACACACAAACATACATGTATGGTCTTCCCTGATGTCTCAGTGGTAAGGAATCTGCCTGCAATGTAGATGGGGGCTCAATCTCTGGGTCAGGAAGATCCCCTGGAGAAGGAAATGGCAATCCACTCCAGTATTCCTCCCTGGGAAATCCCATGGACAGAGGAGCCTGATGGGCTACAGTCCATGGGCTCGCAAAAGAGTTGGAACTACTTAGCGACTAAAGAACAACATATACATACATATATATATCACAAAGACAAATAAAATTCAGTTATAAAAATGGAAACCCTGCCATTTGGGACAATATGAATGAATCTGGAGTATATTATGCTAAGAGGAATGAAGTAGACAGAAAAAACAAATATTCCATGATCTCACTTATATATGGAAACCAAAAAAGTTTAACTCATAGAATCAGAGAGTAGAACAGCAGTTACCGGGGGCTGGGGGGTCAGAAATGGAGAGAGGTTGGACAGTGGTTACAATCTGTTAGAAGTAACTTCTGGAGATTTAATGGATAGCATGGTGACTGGTTAATGACCAGAGAAGGAAATGGCACCCATTCCAGTACTATTGCTTGGAAAATCCCATGGATGGAGGAGCCTGGACGGCTGCATGCAGTCCATGGGGTCACAAAGAGTCCGACACGACTGAGTGACTTCATTCACCCATCATTAATAACACTCTGTTGATACTTGAAGTGAGCTAATAGAGTATATCTTAAATGTTCTTAACAAACTCCCCAAAGTAAAAAAAACAAACAAACAAAAAACAAAACAGAATGGTGTGAGATGATGTTTGTGTTAATAAGCTTGACTGTGGTAATCACTTCACCATGTATATATGTATAAACCCATCAGATTATAGGCTTCCCTTGTGGCTCAGCTGGTAAAGAATCCGCCTGCATCATGAGAGACCTGGGTTTGATCCCTGGGTTGGGAAGGTCCCCTGGAGAAGGGAAAGGCTACCCACTCCAATATTCTGGCCCAGAGAATTCCATGGGCTGTATAGTCCATAGGGTTGCAAAGAATTGGACATGACCAAACAACTTTCACTTCACTTCACAAATCACATTATATACCTTCCATTCAGTTCAGTTTGGTCACTCAGTCATGTCCAACTCTTTGCGACCCTAGGACTGCAGCATGCCAGGCCTCCCTGTCCACCACCAACTCCCAGAGTTTACTCAAACTCATGTCCATCAAGTCAGTGATACCATCCAACCATTTTATCCTCTGTCATCCCCTTCACCTCTGGCCTTCAGTTTTTCCCAGCATCAGGGTCTTCTCCAGTGAGTCAGTTATTCACATTAGCTGGCCAAAGTATTAGAGCTTCAGCTTCAGCATCAGTCCTTCCAATGAATATTCAGGACTGATTTCATTTAGGATGGACTGGTTGGGTCTCCTAGCTGTCTAAGGGACTCTCAAGAGTCTTCTCCAACACCACAGTTCAAAAGCATCAGTTTTTCGGCACTCAGCTTTCTTTATAGTCCAACTCTCACATCCATACATGACTATTGGAAAAACCAGAGCTTTGAATAGACAGACTTTGTTGGCAAAGTAATGTCTCTGCTTTATAATAAGTTGTCTAGGTTGGTCATATGTTTCTTCCAAAAATCGAGTATCTTTTAATTTCATGGCTGCAGTCACCATCTGCAGTGGTTTTGAAGCCCCAAAAAATGAAGTCTGTCACTTTTTCCACTATTTCCCCATCTATTTGCCATGAAGTGATGGGACTGGATGTCATGATCTCAGTTTTCTGAATGTTGAGTTTTAAGCCTACATTTTCACTCTCCTTTTTCACTTTTAGCAAGAGGCTCTTTAGTTCTTCTTTGCTTTCTGCCATAAGGGTGGTGTCATCTGCATATCTGAGGTTATTGATATTTCACCCGGCAATCTTTATTCCAGCTTGTGCTTCATCCAGTCCAGCATTTCTCGTGATGTACTCTGCATATAAGTTAAAGAAGCAGGATGACGATATATAGCCTTTACGTATTCCTTTCTTACGTATCCTTACGTAATCCTCACATATTCTGGAACCAGTCTGTTGTTCCATGTCTAGTTCTTACTGTTGCTTCTTGACCTGCATCCAGATTTTTCAAGAGGCAGGTAAGATAGTCTGGTATTCCCATATCTTGAAGAATTTTCTACAGTGTGTTGTGATCTACACAGTCAAAGGCTTTGGCGTAGTCAATAAAGCAGAAGTAGATGTTTTTCTGGGACTCTCTCACCTTTTTGATAATCCAACACATGTTAGCAATTTGATCTTTGGTTCCTCTGCCTTTTCTAAATCCAGCTTGAACATCTGGAAGTTCATGGTTTATGTACTGTTGAAGCCTGTCTTGGAGAATTTTGAGCAATACTTTGCTAGCATGTGAGATGAGTGCAATTGTTCAGTAGTTTGAGAATTTTTGGCACTGCCTTTCTTTGGGATTGGAATGAAAACTGATCTTTTTCACTGCTGAGTTTCCAAATTTGCTGGCATATTGCATGCAACATTTTCACAGCATCATCTTTTAGGATTTGACTTAGATCAACTGAAATTCCATCACTGCCACTATCTTTCTTCATAGTCATGCTTCCTAAAGCCCACTTGACTTCACACTACCTGAATGTCTGGCTCATCATAATTATCTGGGTTGTGGAGATCTTTTTCATATAGTTCTTCTGTATATTCTTGCCACCTCTGCTTAATATCTTCTGTTTCTGTTAGGTCCATACATTTTCTGTCCTCTATTTCGCCCATCTTTTGAAATGTTCCCTTGGTATCTCTAATTTTATTGAAGAGATCTTTAGTCTTTCTCATTCTATTGTTTTCCTCTATTTCTTTGCATTGATCATTGAGGAAGGCTTTCTAACTCTCCTTGCTATTCTTTGCAACTCTCCATTCAAATGGGTATATCTTTCCTTTTCTCCTTTTTCCTTTTCACTTCTCTTCTTTTCACAGATATTTGTAAGGCCTCGTCAGACAACCGTTTTGCCTTTTTGCATTTCTTTTTCTTGAGGATGGTCTTGATCACTGCCTCCTGTACAATGCCACCACTTCCGTCCATAGTTCTTCAAGCACTCTTTCTATTATATCTAATCCCTTGAATATTCCACTGTATGATCATAAGGGATTTCATTTAGGTCATACCTGAATGGTCTACACCTTAAATATATACAATTTTTACTTGTCAATTATACTTCAATAAAACTTGAATAATAAGGTTTCAGCCAATAACAATGGTTTACATTATATAGTATTTTTAAGAAGTAAATTAATACATGAAAATGAGTGGACACGGGACACATAGGGCTTAATAAATGTTAGCTATTATTCTGATAACTAACATCACAAAAAAAATTAACAAAGCTGAAATAAAGCCAAAACATGACTTATATGTTCTTATATGTTCTTTCAATGCTAAATGGTATTGATGTCACCCAAAATTGTCCTAGGGGAATATTCTTAGTTAAAATCTTGGCTTGAAATTGATTAAAGATTGAGTTTTAATTTTTGTCCAGTACTGATACAAATTTTTTCTGTCAAATGTCCCAGGTAGGTCCAAAGGTTATAGTTTATTGCAGTATAAGACATTAACCAGTTTTGCTTCCAACCCAGAAGTCTAACATTTAATTTTTGTATAATTATATGAATTGTATAATTTATAGTATAAAACATGTAAAATTATATCATGCACAGTTTTCAAATGTACTTTGTCTCTTAATAAAATAAAATCAGCTCATGTAGTGAGCTGGATAAAATGTTTAACACATGTTCATTTTATATTGACATTATATTACCATTTACCTCTTAAAATTTACTTTAATGACATGATACTCCCTTCTTGGTTTTATCTCCTGGGAAACTCCATACCAAATTTATGACTCATCATATTTACCACTCTATTCCTGGCTTCAATGTATTATTATGCCCTTATTTTCCACAACTAAACTTTGGCTATTTCACAGGTATCACTGTATATTTGCAATAATCACTTACATCTATTCTAGGGAGTCAGACTAAATATTATACTATCATCAATGAAACCAATACAATAGTTTGCACTAATTTCTTATCATTTCTTATCTACGTTACATTTTGTAATCCCCTCTGTTGCGATTGTCCTGAAACTTAGAACCATGTCTTACTTTATTTATTTATTTTATTTATTTTCATGTCTTCCTCCTAGTGAACAAAACAGTAAATATTCTAGTGGCCAAAATATTTAGAAGCACACATTGAACATAAAGGGAACAAGAGGATAAATATTTGAATGCTGTGCTTAATGCAGGGCTAAGAAAATATTTCACAACCATGGAAGTCTTCATTTCCCTGAGGAAGCGCTTTTTATGGAGAGAGGTACCTTTACATGTAACAAATCAATTGAATAATATTTTACACAGATGTATTACATTTCCCAGAGAACAAATCAATACAAATAACTATGTTACAACACTGGATCCTTAAACGCAAAGTTTTGTGACACACCCTAACTCACCCAGCAGGCATACTGCAAATCTGGCAACATAATTCACTTTGAAATTAAAATGTTAAAACATTGTCCATATCTAAACAACCAGATTGGATGGTTTTCAAGGATTAGAATACTATCCATCTATGGGGAATATGGAAGAAGATAATGGTGATGAAAACTTGACAACGACATGACACATGAAAGGAAATTCCCGCTATGATGGGAGAGGTGAAAGCCACATCTGTTATTAACATTAAACAGGAATAAGGCCATACAATGAAAAGTGGCCCAAGGTAATGCAAAGTGAACTAATCTTTGATTTTCTTTTTTTATTTATCAGCAATTACCATACACAAATATAGTAAACATAAGAATATTAGCAGTTTTATGGATAGAGTTCTGAAAAAAACAGCTAGTAAGGGTCAATACATATTAGTTCTTCAAAACTATAAAAGATAACTTTCATAATTAATGATATATTCCACATTAATTTTAGAATTATGAAGAGCTTATATTTTTAAGGAATATACATTTATAATTATTCTATCAGATTTTTTTTCCCATTTCTGTGTGCACTGTATGTTCATAAAACAGTGGTGACTGGACAGAATATGTGGGTTTTGTCAGTTTGCTGTGGTTACAGTTTGGATAGAGAACGCCAGCTGGAAAAAGAAATTATCCTTTGGAGATTCAGGGTTGAATTCTAACTCAATCTTGGTCATTTCAATGGCTTTTAAAAATTTGCAATTTCTTGGAATGTGCACTAACCATTTCCCAGAATTTTTGTTATTAAGGGTATACAGACCACATATATTTGAAATTGCCTATCAAATTGCATCTTCTCCAGAGCAATTCTTTACCACATTTACTCTTTCCCTGCCTCTGTACAAACTTTGATGCTGAGCATGTTTGAATGTATACATTAAGTCAGACAGAATTATTTCCTGTACTTGCCTTGGGGAGGCATGTACTGCCACATTAAAAAAAAAAAAAAAAAAACTATGTATGTGTGTATGCTTAGTCACTCAGTCGTGTCTGACTCTTTGCGACCCCATGGTCTGTAGCCTGCCAGGTTCCTTTGTCCATAGGGATTCTCCAGGCAAGAACACTGGAGTGGGTTGCCATGCCCTCCTCCAGGGGATCTTCCGGGATTGAACCCAGGTCTCCAGCGTTGCAGGCAGATTCTTTACCATCTGAGCCACCAGGGAAGCCCAAAAAATTTAGTGAACTGTTTGCTGGAGTCTGAGTCCATCCACCTTTCACTAAATAGCTAATTATGCTTGATGTTAGAACGATTATGAGGATGCAGTTTTAAAGAGTGGAACATATGTTTCTTAACAACACAGAAACTGTTAGCAAATGCTAATTTACTAATCGATTGAAAGACAATAATTTTGTTTAGAACATGAGAACTTCAGAACTTTTGAGAAAGTTTTTTTTTTTTTTTTCTCCTTTCCTGTTTGGCCATCATCCATCCTTTACAGCATGCTAATGATTTGATTTCATATATTCTTTATTCCCTGATTAAGTTGTGGCTTTTCTGAACTAGGTTGGAAGTGAAAGATGAAGGCAATGCCTTTACTTCTTCAGTTTTGTGGTAGATAGGACAACTACTTCATCGAGTAGCTTTCAGTTCAGTTCAATTCAGTCGCTCAGTCATGTCCGACTCTTTGCAACCCCCTGAATCGCAACACGCCAGGCCTCCCTGTCCATCACCAGCTCCCGGAGTCTACTCAAACTCATGTCCTTCGAGTCGGTGATGCCATCCAGCCATCTCAGCCTCTGTCATCCCCTTCTCCTCCTGCCCCCAATCCCTCCCAGCATCAGGGTCTTTTCCAATGAGTCAACTCTTCGCATGAGGTGGCCAAAGTATTGGAGTTTCAGCTTCAGCATCAGTCCTTCCATTTAACACCCAGGACTGATCTCCTTTAGGATGGACTGGTTGTATCTCCTTGCAGTCCAAGGGATTCTCAAGAGTCTTCTCCAACACCACAGTTCAATGGGATTTTAAATTTTGTTTTAGAATTTAGAGATGATGACCACAGTTAGATTTTAATCAGTGAAGAAACCTTGATCCATGTGTACCTGAGGTACTCACTGAATATCAAAATTTATGCTTGAGAATATGGAAAACTTCAAACAACAGAAAATGCTCCAAGGAAGAAAATTTATTCTATAATACAAAAATAAAGGAATGAGGGATCAACTATAGACATTCTAACTAACTTTTAGCTTTTCTTTAAAATAGACTATCATATTTTTGTCTCAGCCATCTGTCTTTTTGATTGTTCATTGTGAAGGGCAAAAGAAGTATGTGGGTTTTAACAATAATATAAGTTTAGGTAACCCCTTAATGAAATTTAGAATAATTAAAATGGAACTGAGTGTGGAATAAGTGAGAAATATACTGGAATGTGTATGATTTGGCACCATATAGATTTTTACTTAAATTGCTGCTGCTTTATCGAATTCTCATTATGTGAGTAAGGGGAAAAATCAATATTTCTAATTCTTAATTTCTTTTTCCCAATAATAAAAATAATAATGACAATATCACTGAGTTGTTGGGAGAATTTGATGATACAAAATATGTAAAGGTTATGATACATAACAGGTACCTAGTAAACAGTAGGTATTACGGTAGCAGTAATATTAGTATATGTATGTTTGAAACAACACAAGGCACATGTGATAGAAAAATTACGTCAATGTTAATTCCAGATGACTAGATATAAACTCAAAAAATTATGAGTGGAATTAAAACTGAATTATGGTTAAAGAAAAAATTGTTAACTGATAAAAATTGATTAGATCATTATCTATATTACAGTTCTAAAAACAAAGTCTTTGTCTAATGTAGAGGATTAATTAATTGAATTAATTTAATTAACTAATTGATTAAATTAATTAAGAATTTAAACACTAATTAGTAACCTGGTAGTTATCAGGGCTACTAAGAAATATTTTATCTTCCTTCTTAACATCTAGTAGGATGCTTCTCCATTCCTTTTGAAATTAAGCCTGACAATGTGATTTACTTTATCCAATTAAAAAACAAGTATAAGCAACATTTTACTTCTAGGCAGAAGTTTTCAGAACATGTACGTGAATTGCTACCTTCCCTTTACCTAATCCGATATGCACGTGTCAAAATGGAGCATTCATCACTGTGAGTTCCTTAATGATTACAGTGAGCCTCTATACCACCGTCTCTACCTGCCGTCACTCCTTGGTCATATTACATGGGCAAGCAATTTGAATTAAAACCTTAATATTTGGGGTTACTTGTAACTGTCATATAACCTAGCCCATTTTGGGTTACATGACAACTAACTGTACACTTTCGAGAAATAATATTTTATAAGTCAAGATATATTTTTCAAACTGTAAATATTGTGTTTTATCATTGTATCAATTCTTAGCTTCCTTATTATCATTATTCTGAAGTACCGGGAGTCCATAAATAATTTAAGTACTGCTTTGTCTCACTGAACACCCCAAGCCATAATTGCAAATATTGTGAAATCTCATATAGTGGAAATTTACATTCCTGTATGTAATACTCAAGTATTTTGAGGGTTGTGTTACTGTTGATATAAAGAAAGATGAAATCTTAGTCTCTAGAAAGATTCTCAACAAATGGACATTTCTAGCCTTGTCCCTGGAGAAGGCAATGGCACCCCACTCCAGTACTCTTGCCTGGAAAATCCTATGGATGGAGGAGCCTGGTAGGCTGCAGTCCACGGGGTCGTGAAGAGTCAGACATGACTGAGCACTTCACTTTCACTTTTCACTTTCATGCATTGGAGAAGGAAATGACAACCCACTCCAGTGTTCTTGCCTGGAGAATCCCAGGGACGGGGGAGCCTGGTGGGCTGCCGTCTATGGGGTCGCACAGAGTCGGACACGACTGAAGTGACTTAGCAGCAGCAGCAGCAGCAGCAGCCTTGTCCCTAGTTCTTGTTTATCTAAGAGTTAAAACAATTATCGAGTTCAGTTCCCATTCATTCAGCACATGATATTCATTGCATTACACTTACTGTTTTTATGCATTAATCTAGTTAATCATCACTACAGCTCTACAAGTTTGTGCAGCGAAGAAATTGAGATATACAAAGTTCAAAATGTACCCCTGGGTAAACAAATAAAAGATGACTGAGCAGCTGCCACTTAGCAATTCTGCATTATCAAAAACATTTGTTCAGCTCATTCTGGTTGATATCTCAGTATAATCATTAACTGATCACAAATCTACTGTATTTTAATATTTGAGTTAGTCCGTTATCTTATCAATTGGCAATTAAAATATCAAACATCTCATGGTACATCATAGAGAATATGGGGACAGACAATTACTGACTTAATGTGGTGATCATTCCATAATACATTTAAACATTGAATCACTATGCTGTACTCCTGAAACTAACATAATATTGCATATCAACTATATTTCAATTAAAAATATCAAACATCTCAAAATCTGCTAAATTTTTAATGTTTAAATTTAATTAATTTTATTTGAATAAGTTTATTACATTTCAACTCATACAGAGGTACCACAAGGATGTAAAAGTGTAGGAGAGACAGCAATGCGCTTAGTGCTTCTGAGTGTGTCTTGACAGGGCTCCAAAACTGAGTTTGACAGCACAACCTAGTCCGTAAGCTCAAGAGTTTGTAGAAGAGAAATGTCAGCTACTGCGCTGTCTCCCAATCTGTGCATTGCAACCAAGCTGCTGATATGATGATTTATTAAATAGCACGATGCCATTCACTGAAGACAATACCTATGGGTTCAAAGGGCGGGTAATTTAAAAAGGAGCTTTTATGCATTTTTTTCCAGCTGGAAATCAGCATAAAGCACACTTGTCTGTTGTCATGCTCCTTAAAAGAAAATTAAACTTATCAAGAGTTGAAAAGAAGTAGCTGAAAACAAGCAGAACAAAACATTGACTATTTTCTTCATGTATGACATGTAAAAAAATTAATATATTTGCGAATAACAATCATACAAAAAATTTGTAGTATCGTCCAAAGAAAATAGCTGAAAAAAGTTTTCAAAGTTTTTCATAGACAGTAAAATAAAACTTTATTTTAGGTTGTCCATTGAATAAGGATGCATATTTGAATTTAACACTTGATATTGTTAGCAATTTGAAACAGGTTGTAATAAGCTTTTTGTTTGAACGATTTCATAATTTTTCTCTGCCTTTTTATTTTCAACTAAAATATACTTAACTATTGGCCAAATGATAGTGCATAGTAGATTGTACAATATTGTCTATGCGATGCATCCAGTTGGGAACTTGTCTGTATACCTCTGTGTGTGTGTGTGTGTGTGTGTGTGTATTTCACTTTAATTTTCTTAGAATAAGACAATATAATAAAAAGAAAAATAGAACCATGCTAGGTTTGGTAGTCATGAATTTTAAAAGTCTTAAATACTTTAAAGACATTTCCTTCTTAATCAAAGAAATATGTGACTGTATTAATAGAATCTTTCTTATAATGAAGACCTTTTAATTAATAAAAGTATAGCAGGCCATTAAGCAACAATACAAAGCTTCTTACTCTAAATGATTCAGAATACAAGAAGTAAAAATTAAGAAAACCATATGAGTGAAACACAATATTTGAACTTCCAGAATGATTCACTTAGGGCAATAACAGGCTATCAATAAAAAGCTATGACTTCTCTTAACCATATGCAAAAAATAAATAAAATGCTGCATACACAGCTAAATCTCATGTTGGCAATTCTTTTTATATCCATGTTTAAATATTAAGTTCTAAAAAGAATACCCAAGAGAACTGTGGATAAAGAGTGGTGAACTAAGGATGAAGAAATGTATGGAATGCTGGAAAGAGCTTATTTTATTAAACTCTGAAATTACTAAAGATGGCAAGAGAATGGCTAGAGTCCTCTAATTTCTGGACCCCAAGCCTGTTCTGCAGTAGCAGCCTGTGTGCATTTGTTTATTCTAAAATGCTAAAATTTCTGACAAAGCTTATATAATGAATCTGACTCTGGAATTGTTCAGGGAACTGCAAGAATCAAGCATTGTGATGAGAAAGCTAAGATGAATGGGAAATTATATCTAAAGCATCTGTTCTTTGTGTCGCTCTGATTGGTCATAAAGGCATGAGCAAGTCTTGCAAGTACTCTCAATTCTCATGGAAAATCATGTAAGTAGGGTGCATTTTTGTCCCCCCAAAAGTAGTGCACTAAATTTTTAAACGGTCAATAAATTAAAGAGAATTTTATAGATGGCATGATGCAAAAACATCTGTTCATTCTGGGTTTTATATCTTGTACATATTCAGTTTTAAACAGGCTGATCACATTAGGTGAATCAGTTAGCTATTGCCACAAGGGTACTAAAAAAAACAATCACAAAAAACCTCACTGATGTACAAACATAAACATTTTTTGGCTCACAATCTGGTGGCCAGCTAGGATGATGCTCTAGGCTGGGCTAGGTGGGATAATTTGGCTTCACTCCATGTGTTTGTCATTCTCCTCCAGGGGCCAATGGGCCAGCCTGGACATATCCTTTTCATCTGCACAGCAGGAGTAATAAAGGAAAGATCTGTCATTGCAAGTGTTTTTCAAGCAGGAACAGTCTTGTAATATTCCATTGTCAATTTATACAGCAAAGGCCAAAAGTCAAGGAGGAGGGGCAGGAAATATATATCTCTTGTGGAGATGAGATGGGGAGAAGCAAATATTTCTAATCTATAATCTATCACAGAAAATCTCCCTGAAAATACCTAATTTAAACAAAGACTTGATGGAACTAAGAAAACAAGCTATGCTTATTGGGGTGGGGGGAGAACATTTTCTGTCAGTAGTAACAATACACAAACATAAAGAAGTAATCAACAAAGCTAAAAGCTGGTTTTTTGAAAAAATAAACAAAATTGACAAACCATTAGCAAGACTCATTAAGAAACAAAGAGAGAAGAACCAAATTAATAAAATTAGAAATTAAAATGGAGAGATTACAACAGACAACACTGAAATACAAAGGATCATAAGAGACTACTACCAGCAGCTCTATGCCAATAAAATGGACAACTTGGATGAAATGGACAAATTCTTAGAAAAGTATAACTTTCCAAAACTGAACCAGGAAGACATAGAAGATCTCAACAGACCCATCACAAGCAAGGAAATCGAAACTGTAATCAAAAATCTTCCAGCAAACAAAAGCCCAGGACCAGATGGCTTCACAGCTGAATTCTACCAAAAATTTAGAGAAGAGCTAACACCTATCTTACTCAAACTCTTTCAGAAAATTGCAGATGAAGGTAAGCTTCCAAACTCATTCTATGAGGCCACCATCACCCTAATTCCAAAACCAGACAAAGATGCCACAAAAAAAGAAAACTACAGGCCAATATCACTGATGAACATAGATGCAAAAATCCTTAACAAAATTCTAGCAAACAGAATCCAACAACATATTAAAAAAATCATACACCATGACCAAGTGGGCTTTATCCCAGGAATGCAAGGATTCTTTAATATCCGCAAATCAATCAATGTAATACACCACATTAACAAATTGAAAGATAAAAACCATATGATTATCTCAATAGATGCAGAGAAAGCCTTTGACAAAATTCAACACCCATTCATGATTAAAACTCTCCAGAAAGCAGGAATAGAAGGAACACACCTCAACATAATAAAAGCTATATATGACAAACCCACAGCAAGTATCACCCTCAATGGTGAAAAATTGAAAGCATTTCCCCTGAAATCAGGAACAAGACAAGGGTGCCCACTCTCACCACTACTATTCAACATAGTGTTGGAAGTTTTGGCCAAAGCAATCAGAGCAGAAAAAGAAGTAAAAGGAATCCAGATAGGAAAAGAAGAAGTGAAACTCTCACTGTTTGCAGATGACATGATCCTCTACATAGAAAACCCTAAAGACTCTTCCAGAAAATTACTAGAGCTAATCAATGAATATAGTAAAGTTGAAGGATATAAAATTAACACACAAAAATCCCTTGCTTCCTAATATACTAAGCAATGAAAAACAGAAAGAGGAATTAACGGAAACAATTTACCATCCAATTGCAACAAAAAGAATAAAAGCTTAGAGAGTATATCTACCATAAAGAAACAAAAGGACCCTTATACATAAGAAAACTATA